>NW_010531757.1:439-1149 GCF_000687285.1 Phaethon lepturus | reverse complement strand
GCAGATGCAGCGCTGGTTCTGGTAGCAGGTGCCACCGTTCTGGCAGAGCAGGAGCTCATCGTCGCAGACGTTGGCTACAAGATGGGAGGGAGGGAAGGATGTGGGTCTTAATCTGGGGTGTGTTAAAACCCTTGACTGGAGTAGAAACGAGAAGCTTTTGGCTTTCTTCTCTAGTTCCTAGGGGTTAAATTATCCAACCCTTGTAACCACTAGAGCAGCCCCGAGGCCAGAGGAACACAGTGGGGGCTGCAAACTCCAGGGGCAAAGCTAGCAAGTCATTTTGGATTTGGGAGGAATGACCGGAGCCTGCCCACCCTGCACCCTGAGCACCACAGGGCACCCGAGCAGGCGGTGCTGAAGATGCCCGTCGTGACGTGATGGACGCGATGCTGCCGGCGTACTTACGGAAGCAGCCCTGTCTCCAGTAGTAGTTGGGCAGGCAGTCGTCGCACTTGGGCCCCATGGCGCCTTCTTTACATTCACAGTAGCCGGTCTCGTTGCAGCGGTCGTGCATGGAGCCGATCTGGTTGCAGTTACATTCTGGCCAAAGACGGGGCTGTCAGTGCCTGTCCTGCCTGGGGGCTTTGTGCCTGCTAACGCCCCGAGAGGGGTGTTGGGGCCTTTGGAAAAGCCTGGCTACGTGCTACGGGAGGGGCCGTAGAGACCCTGCATGGGCCAAGCGGCTGGGAGGGCACGGCTGCACGAGAGGG
>NW_010531757.1:0-381 GCF_000687285.1 Phaethon lepturus | reverse complement strand
CCGACAGTGTGAACAGCCACGGGTGCAGAGACCACCCCCTTCTGGAGGTGAGCACCTCCTGGTAGAGCAACGCATCTGAATCAAGTCGGAAAGATACTATCTGGGGTTTGTTTTCAGGGAAGAGATGCCTCGGGCTGCAGAGACCGTAGCGGCTGCTGCGCTTGGGGGGCGTGCAGACAGACACACCACCCTCCAGAGAGGGGCTGAGCTGAAGCCCACCCCACAGAGCGAGGTCCTACATGAGCCGTCCCACGTCCCGGTGCCGCTGCCCGAGACCGCTGGAGCGCTCACCTATGCATACATTCTCGTCATCCAGCTCCGCCGAGCTGTTGCGGTAGAAGCCCAGGCGGCAGTGCTGGCAGTGCTGGCCCCTCGTGTTGT
>NW_010531756.1:8356-14827 GCF_000687285.1 Phaethon lepturus | reverse complement strand
TCGATCCCTGCCCCTTTCCTCCCAGCAGTTATTTCCTCCCGCGTTTACCAAACGCCAACCTCGTGTTGCATGCAGAGGGGAAGGCAAGAATTGAGTAACCCTGGGGTACGTCCCTCCGGCAATGGGAGCCTGGGCATGCCCTGCGGCACTTCTCCCCCGCTGGGTGTGGGAGGGATGCGCGGCGCTGGACCAGTCAGGTTTCCACCCAAACGGGCAGTTTCCCAGCAGTTTGGGTTTCCCCAGGTTGCGGTGGACAACCGCGAGGCACCAGCGTACGGGCTTTGGGGATGCTGGCTGTATATTGCGGCTCCGTGAAGTGCGTATTGTCCTGCTCCAGGTCTACATCTCCGAGATCTCCCACCCCGGGGTCAGAGGCATGCTGGGCGCTTGCCCTCAGATCATGGCTGTGCTGGGCTCCCTCGTCCTGTACGCGCTAGGCAAGTAGCTCGGCGTTCGGAGGGCAGGAAACCCTCGGCAAGACCTTAGGGAAGGGGAATTTATTTTAAACAACTTTCTCCGCAAGTTGATGGATTCCTTCCCCTCGCAGCCAGCTCGCAACCACCGCCACGGGTATGCAAAGGGGGCCTGGACAGGATCACCCGTGCATAACCCACACTTGTGCTCAGAGGGATAAATCCAGAACCCACAGGGCGCCGTGGCCGTCACCGTGCCTGCAGGGGCTTCATCAGGGCTGAAGGGCAGCACGTGCTGAACTGCGTGTGCATCTGCTGCTGCAGGGGCTTGCTGGACCCTCTAAGATTTGGGGGAGCTCGCTGGAATTGAACATCAGCTGAAAATGCTTCTTTGCTGGGAGAAAAACATGGAAAACCCCCTCTAGTTTTTGGGATTATTTCCCTCCCCCCTGAGATTTATTAAACCTCTGTTGTTGGGGTGCCCAGGTGGCGGCAAGGCCCGGAGTCCCCTCCTAACCGTGCTGCTCGGGCAGGTCTGGTCCTGGACTGGCGCTGGCTGGCCGTCGCAGGGGAGGTGCCTGTGCTCGCCATGATCGTCCTGCTCTGCTTCGTGCCCAACTCGCCCCGGTTCCTGCTCTCCCAGGAGAAGGATGAGGAGGCCCTGGGGTCACTGTGCTGGCTGCGGGGCAAGGACACGGACTACGCCCGCGAGTATGAGCAGATCAAGGACAGCGTGAGGAAGCAGGTGAGGAGGGGACGGGGCTCACCTCCAGCAGAGGGGAGATGTAATGTGAAAATTGCAAAATCCAGCCTCCTTTGGGCAACTCTTGAGCCATCTTCTGGGTGCCGTGGTGGCGGGTGCCCCAAGGTGGTAACACCTCGGCTTTCTGGCTTTGTCCCCTCCAGAGCCAGCGGGTTTCCTGTGCCGAGATCAAAGACCCCTTCATTTACAAGCCTATTCTGATCGCGGTGGGGATGAGGTTCCTGCAGCAGCTCTCCGGTGTCACCTGTGTCCTTGTGTATCTGCAGTCAATATTCAAGAAAACGTCCGTCATCCTGGTGAGCCCTGGGGTCCGGCCCATGCTCGGACTGCCTTGTCTTCAGTGATGGCTGCCCGATGCTCCAAGTCCCCGGCAGCTCTCCCTGGCTTTCCCATCTCAGCTTCCCCACTGCTTTTGCTGTTGCAGAAACCAGAGTACGATGCAGCTCTTGTTGGCTTGGTACGTCTGTTCTCAGTGGCAATCGCTGCTGTGTCGATGGATAAAGCTGGGAGGAAGATTCTTCTTTTTGTATCGGGTATGTCTCTCCCACCATTGTGCAAGGGAAGCTCATATTTAAGGACTTCCAGGAGCTCTGCAAATGTGCAGGAGTGGAAACTCCAGCCACGGAGGACTCAGGCAGGGAGAGGGGGTTTCTTTCCTTTGGTGGGAGCTCAGCCCCTGGCATGGAGGAGATCACTCACCAATCAGTCCTGCTGTGCTGTTGCATCTCTCCACAGCCGGTGTCATGTTGGTCTCCAATCTGACCATGGGGCTCTATATCCATTTTGTGCCAGCTTCTCAGAACAGCACCATTGCCAACAAGACCCTGGCGAGCTTTGCCAACCTTCCTGCTGCGCCGACCAACTACATCACCCTCATCCCCCTCCTGGCAACCATGTTCTTCATAATGGGTAGGTGCAGAGCGCTGGGTACCAGCCTGGGGGAAAGTTTCTTATCTGAGGCAGGGTGATACGGAGCAAGGAGACTTGGGCTTGGAGGTGGAAGGCAGGCAGATGTTCCTGGAAGACCAAAAAAGATAACATCTGAAGTCACTTTGAGGACTGAAGGAACATGAGTGGCAGGGCAGTAATGATTGATGTGGGAGCAGGGCAGATTTGCGTGGGGCTCTTCTGCGCTCCCCAGTGGGCTCTGAAGCCTCAACAGCCTCACCTTGCCCCTCCTCCTCTGCAGGTTATGCCATGGGCTGGGGCCCCATCACTTGGTTGCTGATGTCCGAGATCCTCCCTCTGAAAGCCCGCGGGGTGGCCTCGGGCCTCTGTGTTGTCGTGAGCTGGCTGACAGCCTTCATCCTGACCCAGTTCTTCCTCCGGGTCGTGGTGGGTACTGCCCCAGGAGGGTGTTCGGCAGCCCCTCCTCAGACCCTCTCTGACCCAGCTCACGTCTGCTTTCTGTCCCACTTGCCAGGAAGCCTTCGGCCTTGAGGTACCCTTCCTATTCTTCACCATCATCTGTGCTGGGAACATCTTATTCACTGGTTGCTGTGTTCCAGAAACCAAAGGCAGGTCCCTGGAACAGATAGAGTCCTTCTTCAGGACTGGCCGAAGGTCGTTCATGAGGTAGGAGCTGCCATCTGCCAGCCGTGCCAGGCTACCAGTCCACATGCTCAAGGGCAACAAAGAAAACTGTTGTGCTGCTGGAGGTGGAGGCTGGAGCTCTCTGCGAAGGCAATGGGAGAGGAACGGGCAGCAATGACTGTCCTGCTTTGGATGTAGAAGTTGCCAACTGGAACTTTACCTTCTCTTCCCGTCATTCAACACTACCTGTTGCTCTCTGGGCAACATGTCAACCCAAGTATGACATGGAACCAGGTAACCAGCACTGTCTCCAGGCTGGAGACAAAGACGTCCTGGAAAATAAAACGTGTGGCTGCAGACAAGAGACCACGCACGTCCTTCTCTCAGCACCCACCCAGGAGCCCCCATGTCTGGCTGGAACAGAGGTAACAGCTGTAGCTGTTTTGGCAAAAGTTCATTATGTAGTTGCAAGAATAAAACAGTTTTGCCTCCAACTGCAAGATGTTGCCTTGATTTGCAGTGAAGGGAGCTGCAAGCATGTGGGGTGGGAGAGGCAGACCAGGAATGTGACAAGGGGACCACAGCAGTCTGCAGCTTCCCAGATGAGTCTCATGTACTTAAGGACTTTAAAAGAGGCAGAGCCAGATATTTTGTATAAAAAGCTGCCACGTTTTATTGCTCTAAAAACACACATTACACTGAAGCCTAATGAACAAGACCAAATACACTTCACAAAGAAAACCCAGGACAAAACAAAGGACGGGAACAGACACACATTCAGCTGTAGTGCAAGTGATTCACTGTAGGAAAGACACAGTGGGTACTGACAATACTTTGTACTGGGATGGGTCCTTCCCAACCCAGGGTTTTACTCATCCACAAAGAGAAAGGTGGATGCGCCTCCATCACAGTTGAGTGTGGAGCCTCCACCTCCGTCACTCAGATTTCAACTGCATAGTTAGTAGCAAATGGCTCTTACCCCTTTCCTGTGTGTGCTGCAAGATCAGAACTTTTTAAAATTTTTGCAAAACCTAACCCTAGGTAAAACACAGCTGCAGGAGGTGGCCTTACTGAGTATCACATCCAACCTAACTCCTCCAAAGGGCACAACAAAGGCTGAGCTGGAAGATGACTTTTCCAAGCATTTGTCCAACCTCCTGAAATGCACTTGGCATCCCGAGGTCTGGTGGAGATGCTTGTGTCCTCCCATTCCTGGAACGCTCAGCCTGCTGTGACAAGGAAGCATGGGGTAACATAGCATACTTGACCCAGATCTCAAGGTACGCTAACTACTATTTAGATCCCCTGCAGCAGGAGATGAGACAAATCACCTAAGAGATGTGCTTTATCAGAGGATTAATTTGAAGCAGCCTGGGACAGAAGAGAGATGGGCCAAAATCAAAGCCACAGAGAATTCAGTATTATACCTAATCTTTGCAGCTGAGACCCATTTCCAGAAAGATGTTTAGCCCTGGCTGGAATATGACTGTTTCTAAGCATGGCGCGATTACAAGAGGTCTCAAGAGCCTCTGGTTTCCACTGACTTTCTGAAGATCAGGATCTCTGGCAGCCCTGTGCTGTGTAAGTGTTCTCTTACTCACACGGCTATGGACCAGGTCTTGATATCTTCACTTCAGTGAAACCCTTCCCTGAAGACAATAGATTTTTTTTTCCTGAGGAAAAAATGACAAAGATGAATTGAGCTTCCCAGGGCTCGGTCTAAGGAGGAAATACCCAAATATGAAACAAGGTTGGACTCTTCAGGTCCTGTGAGAATCTCATTGGAGAAGTATTTTCTGAGTGACCTCCTTTCTTCACTATAGAAAGTCTGAGGGCTTTTGCTACAACATTTAGAGTCTGAGAAACCACAGTGGCTCTTTCCAGAGGTAGAATGGTCTTTTTATTCACTGCACACACAGAGAATCAATTGATGTTACAAAAATCAGCTCCTGCCCAGAGCAGCGAGGTTGGGGTATGCAACAGAAAGTGAGCTGCTGCTCTTCTCTTCACGCCCAGCGGACAGCCCCAGGGGACAGTGGAGCTAATACGCACAAGTGCTGTCAGCTTCATGACTGAATGGGACATGGAAGAGTTGCATGCTGTATAAATGCATGTGGGTAAGAAAGAAGTGCACAGCTCACGTGGTGAATAGTGTAACAGTCCATTGCTAAGTGCACAAGTGCTGCCAGTACCCAGGTGTCCTTCCACTCTTGGTGTCAACAACTCACTGTAGTCAATGAATCACCCGCTCTTGAGTTCTCATGTAACAAAACTTCTGTCCCATCATCTCCCAAGAGGCCTTTCCAAGACCTGGCAAGCAGAACCTCTTCCATAGAGACCCCATGGATTAGCCATCCAACCTGGATGCCATCAGCAGGGATTGGGTTGAGCCTGTAAAATCTCTAGAGCAGGGCTTTTAATTCATTTATCCTTACACAGCTCCAAGCACCCTGATGGTGCCTCTAAACACGATTAATAACCACCATGCACTGTGAGTGGGCATATTAACTACTGTGATGCTACTACTCTAAAGGTCCTTTATCTCCACAAAAACAGTCCCTTGCCCACATGGAGGTGAGACCATCCACTAACTGTCACTACAACTCTTAAAAGCCATGGGTGCTGTCACCAAGCCACGTCTGCAATGATGGCAGCATCTGGCTTGGTTTCAGCTGCATCACAGACAGACGAAATTCTCAAGAGCTCCCAGTCCAGACACACATCCGTAGGAGTCAGCACTCTTGGAGCATGGATCTGAGACACCTCCTGTTGTGGCAGGCACAGAGACACTGAACAGACCCGGTGTCTTTAAGCGTTGTGGCCAAAGGCTCCAGCTCAGCTCTTACAGAAGAGTCCCCGAGACCCATTTTCAACAAAAGCATTGAGCTTGGAGTTCAGCTTTGCAAGCTGCTAACGGTGGCAGAGCTGATGCAGATTGTTCTCTTGCCTTGGCCTCAGCGTCAGACCCAACTGCCACAAAACACAGCATGGCAGCACCGCTGGCGTCCAAGGGCCTTCTGCGATTGGTGCCAAGGGAGCAGAGCAGATCCATCCAGTTGACCTGGAGCAGCATCTGCCTTGTACCGGCCCCAGGGACCGCCGCTGGTCTATGGCAGTCGGACAAACAGATGAAGCCAGCAAGGGTCCTACCAGTTCTGTGGTTCATGACCGCGGGCGTAGCTCAGCCGGCAAGCGTTACTCTATCATCGCCTCTGCTTTGCCTTTCTCCTCGGGTCGCTAAAGCTACTGCGGAACTACTCACAGAGCAAAGCAGTCACTACCAAAGACATGCTCGTGGCTACGTGCATCAGCCTGCGACATTCCTCTACTAAACACTACTTAACTCCCCGAACCCCCATGAAATCAAAGCAGATGCCCTTCGCTAGGCAGGACTCCACACTTGAACCGACCAGTGACGGAACTGCACAGGGACACCACTGGCTCGGGGCGCGGAGGGGCTATTACCACCGAAGCCTCCCGTGGGCTGCGCTGTGCTCCTCCCGCGGCACCCCATCACCCCAGGCAGCGTGGCCGCGCCGGAGGCTGTGGGCCCTGCACACACGCACAAGGCAGGCGGACGGCCCGTGCGTTGCATGCAGCAGCCCAGAGCCGGGGGGGCCAAAACGGCGCAGCCTTTATTGAAATAAGCCGCATCTGGGCTGGCGGTGCCTATCCTGCGTCCCAGGCAAGCTGGTGTCAGAGCAATCGCTGTTCAGAGGCCTGGGGGAAAGGGGCTTCGCACAAGGTGGCCACCCAGCACCC
>NW_010531756.1:4956-8141 GCF_000687285.1 Phaethon lepturus | reverse complement strand
CCCGGCCCTGCCAGGGATGTTCCGGTGCCTTTTGGCTAACAGGAACACGCACCGTACCTAGAGGAAGACGTTATACAGATATTTTCCAACACAACGCTGCTCAGAAGCCACAGGGCGGCTGGCGGACAGACCCTTCTGACAGACAGCACTCAGCCTCCAGCAGTGTCTCTCAGACCCCAGCGTAGCCCTCTCGTACCCCGCTGATTCAAATGGGACCACGAAGCGGTGGTGGCAGCAGGAGCTCAGCTCCCAGGGCAGCGCAGTAAGAACAGGCTGCAGTCCCCGCTGCCACTGCTCACCATGGCTGCGACCTGCCTGGGCTGCTGGGTGAGCGCAAGCCTCCCATCCGGCAGCAACAGCCCAGTTTTTCTCCCTTCTCTCTCCCAGAAGAGGGGGAAGACAAAATTTGTCAAGCCAGTGGCCCAGAAGACAATGAAGGGGTCAAAGGACAACACATTTTCCAAAAGTCTGAGAAATGCTCTGAAGGCTGAAGTAGGATTTTATGGTACCCCAGTTACAGCAGCCAGGGCTGTCCCTGGGTTCAGAGACCCCCCGACGACATGAGGCAGTCCTTTGAAGGACAGGAAACAGGGCACTCCTTTCTCCTGTGTCCAGAGAAAATGAGTCCCATCAAAATACTTAAATAACGAGAAATAAATTATTCCCCTTTTTCTTAAAATAAAAAGGAATCCTGTAAAATGAAATAAATTAAAAATCCCAAAAGAAACCGTCACGAGAAGAGGGGGATCTGGACTCTGCGAGCAGTTTTGTTCTGCATGATACAAAGCAAACAGAAAACATGATGCAAGAACCACTGATGGAGCCTGGGATAAAGCAGCAAGACATCCCAGTTATCCACACTGAAATGGTGCAGACTCCTCTGCGTTTGCAAAGGAAGGCTATGCCACCTTCCCGTACAAAACCAGCCCAGGACTGACACGAAAATAACATGAGCCCAAAGAGAAAGGCCGTACCAGACAGCAGCAAAGAGCAGGTCCCTTGCGCAGAGGGATGGGGCACAGGAGCAAGAGCGGCCGCGGGGAGCGAGAGAGAACAGAGCAGAGTCTCAGAGAAGGATGCTCTTGCACGTCAGTAACCCTTACACCAGCAAAAAACCCTTCCCGGCTCAAGCAACTGTACCCGTTTTCAGCTGATGTAAAGCAAACCTCACTTCTCCCCCAGTAAAAGTGTGAAGCTTAAGAAAAGTACCCTTATTAAGACAAATTAATTAATTCTTATAATTCAAGTAAATTGCAGCAACTGCTTGCAGCTGTATCCAGAGGAAGGGGGGACTGTGCTTTGCAGGTATCAGGATCTGCCCCAGCACCTCTGGCAGCTCCTCTGCAGAGATGGTTATTGCCTTTATACAGGTTTTTTGCTGGAAGTCCTTTCCTGCAATGCCTCTGATGCCTGGCCTAACTGGACCCATATTAAAATATACTCAATGGAAGAAGACCAAGCTTAAGCATCATCATGTATTGCTAAACCCTGGATTAGTGTATTATACCTGGGAAGGGCCACACCAGAGAGCGTTACTAAAAACGTGCAAAGGCAGGTTATCCCCAGGCATGAGACCAGCACAGGCAAGGAGCTGGCATGTCAGCTCTGTCCCTCCTCACCCCGTCCGGAGAGCAGTTCCCAAACGAGCACTGCATCCTCGGCTCATTATCAGACGTCATTCCAAAGAAAGGCTACCTATTCAGGCTTGTAAATCAGCACTCAAAGAGCCAGCACCTCTGCAGAAAAAAAAAAAAAGAGATAAAAATTAAAAAATAGGGGGACTGTGAGATATTTGGTTGAGGAGAGGGGCCAACGCACTGAGATCTGGCTGCTGGTGTGAAAAGAGGACACAGCCCACCCCAGCCCCTGAGATTTCCAGTTGCTGCAGTGTCCAGGGAAATGGCAGCATAACAGAGAGGGGAACGGGCAGAGGGAAGGGTAGAGTGGATTTCTGTATCTTCACCAACATCTCAGTGTCCAGGACAGGTTAACCTGAGCTTGCGTGCTTCAGAGAGCCTGTCCCTCTAGGGCCCCCGTCAGCTTCTCTTCATCCATTTGCTTCTGCTGCTGGTGGATCCGGGCATAGGAAATGGCATCTCCCCTGCAGAGAGACAGGACGGCGTGGGGACGTGAGCTCCGGGTGCCCACCATGGTGGGTAAGCACCTGGCACAGAGATCTCTCAACTGGGGCCAGGGCCTCTCCGTGCCGCGGGATGCCAGGAGTGAAACGAGACTTGCTGGCGCTCGCCCACCCCACCAAAGCCGCTCACCACCCCCAGAGCTGAGCCCACCCATCCAACAGCTGTGGAAAGAGGACTGGGACCCACAGGGCAACCTAGACTGAGCTCCCAAGGAAAAGCTCAGAGCTTCAGCAGACCCTAGGACCTTCCCTCCCAGGGATTTGAGATGATGGCAGGGAGATGTGCTCCGGCAGCATTTACACTTGAAAGCGTGGCTAGTACAAGAGGAAAGCATAGCCTCCGGGGGGCAAATGGGGGCGAGGGCTGGAGGTCCACCTTCCCCTTCCCTCCCCTGCACAAGCAGACAGATCTCTCTTACTTTTTGCCAAGCGCCGACAGGCCATAAAGGACTCCGGTGGCAAATGCAATGGCATTTCCAAAGAGCGTGGTCAGCGTCAGGCTGAGCATGACCGGGAATACAGCCATCCTGGAAGACAGAGGCAGCCCTCAAAGCCGGGCTCCGCTCAGCGCGCGATGCGGGGATGCTCGTCCACCGCAGCGTGCCCGTGTGCATCCCAACGCGGTCCCCGGGGAGGCTTCAGTGCCGCAACACACCCACACGCCCAACGTCCCACCACCCAGCCCCGGGCGCATCCTCACCCGCAGTAGAAAGCGGCTTTCTGCCAGGGCCGCAGCTTGTCCGCCCTCGCAGAGATGGCGTTCGCAAACTCGATAAACTGGCAGCAGAAAGGGGCTTCGCACAGGAACAGGACGAAGGCGTTGAGCCTCCAGATAGAGCAAACCAGAGTTAATCCTGCCTGCGTGGCCCGGAGCAAGGGTCAGCAATGCTCCCATGGCCAACGGCAGGCAAAAGGGAACGGCAGGGCTGGACCCCACTGCGCTCCTTCCCTCCTTCTTGATAATTCCCAAACCCTGGTGCCCCAGACTTATTTGGATAAGGGTATCCTGGTATTTACCTAAAAAGGGGTGGGGAAGGGGGTAGGG
>NW_010531756.1:3828-4942 GCF_000687285.1 Phaethon lepturus | reverse complement strand
AGGGAAAGAAGAAAGAATATAAATAAAGGCAGCATCTCAACCCGCCCGATGAAGGAAGATCTGGCAATTCAGAGCCTGCAGTGCCTGACGGACGTTTCCCTCACGTCCACCGCCCAAGCGGGGCAGCTCTGCCCCTCGCCCCGTGGTGCCCAACTAACCAAACCTCCCTCCCAGCAGAAAAAAGAAAGGAAACTCTGCTCACATCATCCACACGCCGGCCGCGATGTTCAGGGGGTTGATGGTGACACAGTTCCAGAGACCAGCGAAGGCACAGGCTGGAAGGCAAAGAGGCTTTCAGTGACCATGAAGACCAGCCCAGTGTGCCCACAGCGGCAGCGGGGCCAGAGCCCGGCAGGCAGGGCTGGCTTCTGCTCCCGGCTCTGCCCTGCGACGGGACCTTGCAGCCCCACCAGCTCGATTTTGCTCTCCTGTGTTTTGGGCTGTTCTGCAGATCAGGGGCTGCCCAGGAGAGCCCTTGCCTTGGCCGGCACCGCAGATCAGCCTGTACCGACCAGCACAGGAGGGCGGGTGGAAAGGGCTGATGGCCCGATGAGGAGCCCGGGAGTGTTCCCAGCTCCCCCGGCCGGGTACCCTTTTGCTCTGAATATTTGGTGTCTCGGCGTGACACTTGCACAACTGTTTTACTTGAGTACAACAGAGCATCTGCCTTTACATGGAGTTACGTATGAGGCACTCTGTGGCACCCGGGGTTTTATTTGCTAAGGAAGAACCGCTTTCCCCCAGGATGAACAAAGAGGTCCCAGCAGGCCTGAGCAGCACAGGGAAAGTTCGGCAAAAACGTTACCTGCAGCACCAAGGCACATGGGCAAACGATAAATAAAGCAGAGGTGAACCTGGTCTCAGCCACACAGTGCTGGTTCTGCACTAGAGGTGGGCAGAAAAGAGCCAAGGTTGGGTCTCCACCAACACAAACGGAAGCGGATGCCAGTTAAAGCAGAGCCCAAAATAGCCCCAGCGCTCCCGATTGGCGTGCAAGGAGAGGCATCAGGCAGCAGCAATTCAAGCCGAGGTGGCATCTGCCTCCTCCCTGCCTCATTAAACTTGCAGAGCGCTCCCGGCACTTGATACGGCCCCTCTCCTCCACCGACCCCGG
>NW_010531756.1:500-3797 GCF_000687285.1 Phaethon lepturus | reverse complement strand
CCGTGACCCCGGCGCAGGCAGGGCGGGCAGCGAGACACAGCCTGAGTCCACAGTAAACGCCACCCCCCTCCAAAACTCCAGCTGAAGCTATGCAGCCCTTAGAGGCTGTTTTGGGGATGATTAGCGGCACAACGAAGAGCAGCGCAGTCTGTCTCTGGGAGCGAGACCAGCCCGGGTTTGGGTATTATTTCAGACGTCTGTTCGTGTGTCGCGAAGGGGATCGCTGAGCAGAGCTGCTGTGAGCGGTCCTGACCTTCAAACGCCTGGCAGACCTTTGCGAGGTTCCTTTCAAACAGTCGCTGATGAATCCTCAAAGTTCCCTTAGAAATAGTTATCTTTATTTACTGGACTGGGAAACAGAGCCGCAGGCCTATGACAAGACCGATCGAAGGTCACCCCACAAGCAAGTGACCTCTTGGTTTCAGGAAACAACCAAACAAGGTGGTTTTTAAAGGCGTCCTGGGACTATTCTACAGGACCCACAATCTTTCAGAGAATCCTGCAAGAACAAGATCAGCCAACAGAGAAGAAATGCCAGAGGACACGTTAATATCCATGCTCCCAGGGCGCTTCACATCCTCCCGTGGCAAAGGGACCAGCGCCAGCGTCCCCACACTGCAGGGGGAAGCTGAGGCGCTGGGGTGGGATGATCTGCTCACGGTCACACATGCAAACAGCTGAGGAGCTGGAAAAGCAACGGCAAGCAGGATTGCTGGGAGCAGTGGGCAGCTCGGAGAGCCGGGCACAACACGGAGGATTCCAATTCCTCTCTGACCAGCAAAGCCTCAGAAGCTGATAGGAGAGGAGCTCGGGGAAGCACCGCAGGCTCGTGACACTTGCTCTCACCCAGGAAAGCACTCTCCTGAAAATAACGTTAAGTGACTTTCAGGCACTTTGTAATTAGCAGAACAGCAAAAATCATCCGCCTCTCGGCTGTCCCCAAGCCACAGCCAGGGCTGGGGCAGAACCCTGCCTTGTTTAGCAGGTGGAGCGGAGCAGCCCAAGACGTTCACAGAGCTACAAAACTGATCTCAACCACAGAGCAAACCTGGGGAAGCAGAATATTATTTTTTCAAGCAGTTTTTGGCCTTATTCTTTTTTTTTAATCCAGCCAACCAGGGGTTGTTTTGTCAGGGCTCTGTCCTCAAGCAGCCCAAAACCACCCTTGAGCACTAAGCGTCCCTGTGGGAGTTTCAGCTAAGCAACCGCCCTGGTTGCCAATGGACTAATGACCCAGCAAGCCTGAGCTGAGCAAGCCTCTACGTCAGCACAAGCACCAACCAGCAGGACAGGAGTCAAAGGTTTATAATTGCAGGAACACTGCACTCGGTGGCGGTTGCCAACAGCCGCAGAGATAACGATTCGGTGACCTTCGGTCTCCTTTGCAGAGCAGCGCATCCCACAGCAGCCTGGTACATCCTTGTCCCACTGGGATGGGATGGGCTCCTGCCTCAGTAGCCAAAAGGGGACAGAGCTGCCAACCCAGAGACGTTTTGCACAACAGAGGCCTTGCAATAGGTTTAAAATGCAGACAACACTCAATGGCACGTAAGCTATGGAAGACAGACAGTTCTGCCATTTGTTTAACTGCTGTCCCATCCCGAATCCCTGGGGAAGCACAAATAACTGGGAGCTAAAATGGGGGGGAGGAACACCAGGACCCACAAAGGCTCTATTCATGTCAAGCAGCTGGTCACTGTCCTCAACACAAGCCTATTTTTGCTCCTAGAGTATTTTACAAAAGCCACAGACTCTCCTCATCCTTTTACAAACAGGAACACAAGGGAGAGAAGGGACTTGGCCAAGGTCACCAAGCCAGCCTGTGCAAGAGCCAGAAACAGATCCAGAACCTTGTTGTTCTTGTTCCTGCTCTGGCCCCTGGACCTTTCTGTCTTAAGCAAGTAGTGGGCTGCAGGTGTGGTAGACATTGTCTGCCAGTCTCACCTCCACTAACGAAGTTTCTCCTCCTTTCTACCAGGAATTTTTCCTTCTGTAAGAAATAATCCATCTCTGTAGCAGGACCACAGTCTGGTTGCTCAAAATCCTTATAAATTATTTCTGTTCTTTCATAGCAAGCTCTGAAAATAGCAGCAAACTCCAGCCTTGGTGTTTTATTAGTCACCCCTTTTCCAAACTGCCCACCTTTAACAATGTGATGCTGAACAAAGAGCATTTTGGAGAGGGCCATTACTAGCACGGGGCATTGGAGGGTTGCCTCTTTCCCCATCTCCCTGCTCCTAAGAGGACTTTGTCTCTCATGCTGCCTCATCCTCTGCCTGACGAACCTCACAAAGGGAGACTGTGCTCCAGAGGAAGCTGTCTGACTGCCCAAATCATTGGCAATCCTGTTCAGAGCCTGGCTCTGCTTCCAAAAGCTTCTTCTCCCAGACTCACCCAAATACGTAAAACTCTCAGCTTTCCTTTAAAAACAAGTCGTGAGTTCTCAGAGCTGTGAACAAAAGGTTGGGAAAATAATCCAAGTATAATTCAGCTGCTTTGAAAAATGAAGACAGAGAAAAAATACATCTTCAACAACTTGCACTGCTTTTAAGCCTCTCACGAGCTGCTCTAGCATGAGGTGGGCAACACCACCAAGGCGACCCAACAGCCACCCTCTCCAGCTCTTCACCCTCCATCCGTATCACCCTGAGCTGTGCACGGGCCAAAGCTACATAAAAAGCACCAAGGCTCCGGCTACAGCCCCAGCCCGTGGGAAAGATGCCGCTACACTAAACCCCCACCTGGGACCTGCACTGAAGACACGTCCCAGCTGGTCTCTTGGCCGTCTGCCGGGACCAGAAGCGCAGGGGCCTCAGGCAGAGCATGGCGAGGCCAGCATGTTTTGCCCCGTAAGAGCAGTCCTACCAAATCTTTTCACACCTCCAGAATTTCAGCACCCGAGACATGAAACAGAGAGAGCAGCGTATGTTTTACCAACCCAGCCAAAAAGGGCTGTAAGGAGCCTGCCCGATGATACCACGGGCTACCAGGTCAGCCGCAAAAACACCGTGGGCTTGTGCAGTCAAGTCCTGAGGCAAGAGGCAGACATGGGAAGGGGGCAGAGGGAGAGGGGGATCGGACGAAACGCTACAGCCAAGGGAATAAATCAGGGCTGACTGCACTGGCTGAGAAACACTCTTGTTTTACTAGAAGTCGTGGACCTGAAGCAGAAGAAATTCTCCATCCTGTGCTCTGCAGGAGATCAGACTAAGCGGTCATAACAGTCCCTCCTGCTTTTAAGACCTATTAATCTCCCCACAGAATGTAGCAAAACAGCACTACAGGACAGGCTGATTT
>NW_010531756.1:0-487 GCF_000687285.1 Phaethon lepturus | reverse complement strand
TTCCCCTGGGAAAATTTTTTTCAGCAGCAGGTAATTCAGAGCGCAGCCAACTCGCTTTGCTGTACACCGGCTCCCTTCTTCTCTGCATCCAAGACTAAACCCCTTAAAAACGCACAACACAAACCAAGTCCATTATTAGCCTTCAAAAACCCACAGGCAGGCCCTCTGCGATCGACAACGGGAGTAACGGGAAACGCGCTCCCACGTTCAGGACGGGGAAGGAAAATAAGTTGCGGGAACATACAAACACCTGACAGTCAAATAGGATGAATCGAATTCTGCGGCCCCTGTTCAAGCCCCGAACCTGACCCTGCTGAGCACCCCGAGCCTGGTGCTCGCGGTAAAATCGTCTGGTGTATCTGCCCGCAGCCCTCCCGCAGGACCAGGGGCTCGGCCGTTTCCACCATTCCCAGTCAGTGGCGCATCCAAGACGGAACTGGAGGATTTGCAGATCCCCCTGTGACGTCCCTTCTCCCAGGTGCCAAAG
>NW_010531755.1:1547-2358 GCF_000687285.1 Phaethon lepturus | reverse complement strand
CCGGGACGGGTCTGCCCCTGCTACTCATTAATAAAAGCCGAGACGCTTTATGCAACAAAACAGTGGTTTCCCATGAATTTGTGCGATTTGTCCTGGCAGCCGATCCGTGCCCCTTGCCCACGACGTGGGCAGGGTGGTGGCAGGGAGCTGGCGGGGCCGAGGGGGCCCTGCTGCCGGAAGCCGCCGGGGGCCTCACCGGGTTTTTTTTTAAACCTCCTGCAAACCCCTGATTTCCACCCCCAAATCAGACAAGCTGCAGCTTTTGCCGAGCTGAGCTCTCAGGACAGAGGGAAAAATCTTCTGGTGATTTATTTCTCAACCCAAAGCTATCCCTTTTGGAGGAGGTCTTCCATGCCAAGTCCGAGCTTAAAAAAAAAAAAAAAATTAAAAAAATCACATTCATTAGTCAGCTCACTTGGCTGGATCTGTAATAAGAAAGTAATAAACTTTCCATATGTCTCTGATAAACTAGACAGCTTAAGTTATGAGCAGAAAAAGGCATCAATTTTTAAAATGTCAAAATTTGCCATGTAACTTGGGCCAAGCCTTCCATGCCAAGTCCGAGCTTAAAAAAAAAAAAAAAATTAAAAAAATCACATTCATTAGTCAGCTCACTTGGCTGGATCTGTAATAAGAAAGTAATAAACTTTCCATATGTCTCTGATAAACTAGACAGCTTAAGTTATGAGCAGAAAAAGGCATCAATTTTTAAAATGTCAAAATTTGCCATGTAACTTGGGCCAAGCACTTGTTCTTAACGAGACAGTGGAAGGAGTCCGATCCAAGGTTAGAGTTGAAAGAGCCGGAGCAG
>NW_010531755.1:605-1391 GCF_000687285.1 Phaethon lepturus | reverse complement strand
CTGCCTCTCCCTGCTCCCAAACCCATCCCGGTCCCACCGCAGACGGACGATGCCGGTGACCCCGGCAGGGTGTCCCTGGGCACGGACCCCAGCGGCCTTGGGCTGCCCGCGGGCAGGAGGGTGCCCCAGGCAGGGTCACCCCTTTGCTGCGGGCAGGGGGGTATGGTTTGACGAAGAGGCTTTGCATTCCCAGGTGCGGGGCTCTACCCTCAGCCCCCAGCCCCAAGTATTCGATGCATTTACAGTCACACGTGCCCCACCGCAGCAAGAAGAGAGACGGTGATTTTCAGGCTGATGCACACCCTGAGCTCAGGTTTGATGAAGCCCCGTATTTTAGCACGCACAAAGCCCCTCTGGAGAAGGGCTGTTGAGAAGTACTGACACCCTCAGGTACGGCCAAAACTCACTCCACGGTCAGGCTCACACGCATCCGTGGCGTGTGACCTTCACCCGCCAGGCTCCTGATGCCGAGCCCTGCGAACGAGCTGTTCGAGGGACGGGGGCAAAGCCCTCGCCCTGGCCCCTGAGCGATGGGCACCACGGACGGTAGTGCAAGGGGCGCGGCAGAGAGCAGGTGAGACCCGGCGGGGTCTATCAAGCCGTCCGTCTGGGGCACGGAGACCAGACCCTGTCCCCACCCAAACCGTGGGACCGCGGGAGCAGGACGAGAGCAGGCTAGGACAGTGTCCTTCCACACTTCTAACCTGCCCTCCTTGCCGCTGGGCACACAGCCGGACCTCACCCAGCGGGTGAACCTGAGCACGCCCAGCCTCAAAGAGCGATGGT
>NW_010531755.1:0-506 GCF_000687285.1 Phaethon lepturus | reverse complement strand
GACATATTCCTGCACGGCTCCCCTAGCAACTCCGGGCAAGTTTCCAAATTCCTGCACCATTAACATTTAAGGAATCGTTTCTGAACTCTGGTAGTTAAACAGTGAGAAGAAACAAGACACTGTAAATGGATTTGTTCGGTGTAGGTCAGTTACTGAAGGGGCTGTTTAAATCAGGGCTTGCTGTTTCACACTGACAGCAAAGGTCTGGCTCAAAGCACTTCATCATTTTAAGTCTTCCACCTATTTTTTCTCTTTGACCACTCTCGGGCAATGGCAGTATCTTACAATCAGGCCCTCCTACAGCACACAGCGAAGGTGAGGAGGCACAGAGCCTCTCGGGTGAGGAGTCCTGCCCCAAGGCCATGGTGATGGGCGGCCTGGCACGGCAAGTGGCCCCTCTGCAGCGAGCTGGCGGTCACATCCCAAATGCCCAGGGCGGGTCAGGGCTGTGGCCACGCACAATCACAGCAGTCGGTGCCGGTAGGAAAGGGCTGCAAGCTTCCACA
>NW_010531754.1:0-12179 GCF_000687285.1 Phaethon lepturus | reverse complement strand
ATGGAGCTTTGAGCAACCTGATCTAGTGGAACGTATCCCTGCCCATAGCAGGGGGGTTGGAACTAGATGATTGAACTAGGTCCCTTCCAAATCAAACCATTCTATGATTCTGTGATTCTATGAAATGTTAAATACAACATAACTAAAGGAAAAAGTCACTGTAATTTAAAATCTCTACAGAAGTTTCTTAATATACATATTGGTGTATCGTGTTTCTATTGTGCTTCTATTTGTGATTTTATTCTTACATGGAAAACTCTGCATCGCTCACTTTTGGATTTATTAGTGGGACAAATTATGTTCCCTCCCCTTCTCATGCTAAGATAAACACATTGTCCTGTACTTTCTCTGTAACCCTGACATGGCGATACTTGAGAATATTCTTAAACATACACAGTTGAACATGTCTATTGATGAATATTTGTTTTGTCAGATCAGGTCCTAAAAGCCCATGAATCCATAGATAATGTTAGATGGACTTAGGCAGATAGTTGACAAAACCCCACAAAGTTGGATTTCCACTGCATAATCAAGACCTGCTCCATTACACATAGCATCCAATATTAGCTACTATTTACTTCAAGCACAGTGTCAAGATACTCAGTACCTTGGAAAATGAGGACAGGTATTTAATAAGGGAAATTAGATTTTATCTAATTAACATGAATTAAATCTTGGCCGACAAAGATAAAATTTATTAGAGTGTTGTAAACAGTGAAGCTGGTAAGAAAAGCAGTAGACTAAGATACCTCCCTATATTTCTCCAACTTTAGAGTGATTTATAAATATCACCTGAGTAACCAAATGATATGCTTGACAATGGACTAAGGTAGATTCCACTTCCAAACATTGCACCGTGGAGCTGAAAAAGAGTGATTGTTTAACATTAATTTTGTTATCTGGACAAAATAATAATGATAGGCACAGGGCCTAATGTAGATAAGCATCTGCCCCACTGCACTAATTTATTGTCTGGTAATAAATGGTGTTCAAAGAAGTCTAAAAAAATCATGCTGTGAATATACAACTAAGATACTGTATATTCTGGAAACCATGTCCAAATGCCCAAAGATAATTTTACATCAGATTTATATATAAAATTGCATTTTCTGCTTTTAAATCTAACATTATCATGGAGGATGCCTACAGAGGGTGCTTCTATAGATGGCCAAATACACCTTAGCCTTAACAAGGCTGAGCAAGCTCAGCATGTGTCTCACAGCAAAACCTTAAGCAGGAACCAAAGCCTAAGCCAGCCTTTGTGAATCATCATCAGCAACAGCTGCTTTTCTTTTCCTTAAGGTAAGAAATGAAGAGATGCTGATAACACTGCTCATATGCTATAGAAAAATTCAGTCAGTAGTTCAGTCTGAGTACTGGAGGAATGGGTTCAATCAAGCTTTTGCCTGAGACAATTCAGACATGCATATCCCATCACTGCAGGACTGTGCTTTAGCCACAAATCTACCAGCTGTCTGAAGAGAGGAAAGGGAAGACTCTTCTTCACCAGCATCACTGCTCCATGTCATGGAACTTGGGCTAAGCAACAAAACTGAGCACTTTTTATTAGTGCTGTGGTCATTTTCTTGTCTGGAAAGGGGGAAGTATGGGTTTCACTTTTCCAGGGACTGACTGCTTTATGTGGAAAAGTCTTTAAAGAAAACACACAAAGTAGTTGTTGGAGCACAAACGAGAACCCAGAGTATCTCCTACCCAGGTAGATATTATGACCACTGGGCTTCAGAGTCATGCTCACCCTTATTTCTTTCCTCTGACCCAATGAAATTTACATCATCTCTGCAATGTGCAAGAGCTCCCACAGGAATGTGCAATCATGCTCTCACTCCTCCAGATCCTACAATGTTGTATAGGATCCTTGGTGAGTAAGTATTTTTTCCTGACTGGGGTAAGCAGAATGAACTGGGCTCAGGATATGCCCTATTTGTGCGAGAGAGTGAAAAATGATGACTTGTATAAAACAGGGCTTTACTGCTTCCTCCTCTTCCCAGTATCTCAACCCTGAACAAAAAAATAAGCGTGAACAAAGGGTTTTACTTTAGTGAATTTTGGCGTGTAAATCCTGCTTTCTTGGGAAAGTATCTTACAAAGATGCTAATAAAACCACCCAAACCACTAAGAGGAACAGCAGAGATTTCCATTCCCTTTTTTCAGTGTTTCCTGTTCCCCGATCCTTAGTCAGCACCCCAGGATCCTCCTCCAAGGTATCATGGACTCAGCTCCAGGGCAAGAGCTGTCAAAACCCTGATGCTAAAATACTCTGAATTACAGTTCCCCAGTCCCTCTGATACTGCCTACTTTGCTCTGCAATAGTGGTCTCCTGATGATTCAGTCTGAGAAACCGAACTGAAGTTTGCAATAGCTCCCTCCTGGCCAGTACACTCATATTCCCTTCCTAAGGAAACCAGAGGAGAAGAGAAGATGCTGTAAACCCAGCTTCTGTAAACCTAGTATGCTCTTGGATCCTATAACATAGACATAGTTTATGTAGCTCTAAATTTTAAACCCCGAGACTGCTTTTAAGCAGTACTGAGCTAAGCCTCCTGGAGGTGCTGCTGTGCAATGTAAAACCGAAACACTGACTACTGATGGAATTTTTTAGCCATTTTAGAAGACACATTATTTCATTTTAATTGCTTCAGAAAAGTACCTTTTCCAGGAAACATGAGGGTATTTGAAATCACCCTTTTTGCTACCTATATGACTACCAGAACCACATCCCTTGAAAACTAGCCTAAGCTTAATATGTAATCAAACATGCACGTTAGCTAAAGTCTATTTAGTCTACTATTTACCTGCAGCCTCGTATTGGAAGCAATAACTAAGCCGTTCCTCAGAATGGAATGCCAGTTTTCAATGTGTGAACCACTGAAAAAGTGAAAGAGAATGCATTAAAATCCACAGTGTAAAATGCAAAATTAAATCAGCAATCCTTTAAAAGAATAAATTCCCAGCTGTAAACCTGAAATGGCAAGGACAAAAAAAATAGCATGGCATTTTGGTAACCTTTGATTAATATGAATGTATGTACTCACTGAAACGCAAAGGTACTTCCGTAGAGATTTTTAGCAGCTCGGAAATTGTATTCTTTGGCTGGTGGACTGCTGAGAAGTAGGAACTGGTGGGGAGTGTGCATAAACTTCAGTTGCTGTAAAATATATCAGTGTACAAGTGAAAAGAAGTTGATTAACAAAAAAGAATTGTATTTCCATAATGGTAGTTCTTAAGATACCATGCTGTTTCACACAATATATGACTGCATCTAAATAACTATATGAACCATAGTTTTTACCTGAAAGCAAACAGTAAAAATGTCCTTCAGTTTATATGGAAGTTTCTGAAGCATATTTCAGCCTAATATGGCTCTAGTAAAGTAATTACATTGATTAAGTAATTACATTTGATTAAGTAATTACATTTCATCATGGTATTCTTATCAGAGCTGGCTTTGAATTAAGGTTCAGATTTGAAAGGCTGCAGATTACTATGCCCTTAATCAGAGGATCAGAGGCACACATACTCAGAAATTAATCCCAGCACCATCCCTCTAAAATTCTAGAGCTATATTCTTTTTACAGTGTACTCATATGTGGATCTCCTGGTACATCATATTTGTGTGCACTGCTTTTTGTGCAGTTCTGTACCTAATATTCTATATGGTAACAAAACAAATAGTGATGTTCTCACCTAATCTCAGATGACTACAAGGTAGAGCTACTCACCTCAGATAGGCTTTTTCTGAGCATTATTCCTTTGACCTATTTTAGATATTCACAACATGATTCTATGAGTCATGACCTGAAATGGCCTATTTCTCTCCCCTGTCTATTAATGGAGCCCATGTGATTAATTTGAATGTAGACACATATGGACAGGAGGCTCTCACCTAAAATACTAATATGAGCCATGAGAAATGAGAAAATAATAAAGAACCCACAGACACTTACCCTATTCACTGGTAGCTTCACAATATGTGATCTATTACTAGAAATAACCCTAAAATAAGAAACAGTTAGATGTATTAGACATGACAACCAAACAGAACTTTTCTTCTTAAGCATATGTTATGAATGGCCACCACAAAGCACCCAGCTGCAGGCCTTTGAACCTATCAGATGGAAGTGGACCAAATCTTGACTAAAAATCAGATCTGAGGCCATACAAATAAGCTGGAGTCTTTCCAGTGCTTTCAGAGGGCCCAGATGAGGTCCAGAAACAAATGCAGTTGCAAATGTCAACCCTGACATTCTTAGGGTGAGTTTATACCAAATTAAACTGGTGAAGTGATCATTCATTCAACTTGGTACTTTAATAATTATCATCTCATGTGAGCCAGTTTTATACCACTGTAGAAGAGGATGTGCAAGCGGGTCTTGTTTATCCATCTGCTTCTTTATTTCCAAGTAAGGTGCCTAGAAAAGAGTAATTATGTTCTTTATTTCCAGCTGAAATCATAAGGTTAAATTTTATATGTTACATTGCCCATAATTTCATCTATTAAAATGAATACATGGGACTCAGTATTAGGCTTAAACCACAGTTTTACTAACATTTAGCGTTGTACAGTTATAAACGTGTTTTGACAACAACAAGAATTAATATAGCAATTATTTTATCTGCAGTAAAATAATAAGCATATAATTAGCATCAAAATTAGTATATTATAGCAAACATTGGTGAACTCAAGGAGAACAGCAGAAGACGTCTATTTATGTTTGGCTCTTGGAATAAGAAGTTGGACTGGAACTTCACAAAATTAAGTCTCTCAAAATACCCCAAGATAATCCACTCCAATTTGTTAACTGTTTTATGGTATAAACTGGTAAAGTAAAATACTGTATCAGCTTATAATCCCTTTGAAAACCTTTCTTGATTTCAATCACAGTGAAAAGCATCCCTTTAAAACTCTTCAGTTGAAGAATTATTTTAACATTAAAAAAAAGCAAACTGGTAGTTATTTTTCTTTTTAAAAGACATTATATTAGGTAACAGAAATACCCGATTTTTTAAATTTTTACAAGATGTTACATTAAGTTACAAAAACATCTGAATTTTAATTTTCAGTGTATTTTACTGCTCTCTATATACCTCATTCTTCATTCCAGAATCCCAAAGTACTTTACGAATACATATAGAATAAGATTTATAAACTCTTGTGAGGTTACACTTATATAACAGTTGGAAAAGCAAGGTACATGGGAGAGGTTTCAATAATCACTTATAATCAGCTGGGCTGTTTGGGAAAGGAAGTGTAACAATAAACATAAGTACGGCTATCAGATTCTGTCCCACTGTGAATATTGAGAAATCATATGGTAGTAATCCCAAGAGACCCAACCTTATAAGTCCCCAATCATACTTAGCTGATCAAGTGTTTTGTTATAATAGAAATAAAGCTATCATTCAGAACACCGTCACAAATTCAATTTCTTTTGCTTTGGAAATAAAAGACCCAGTTTGACGTTGGTATTTCCAGAAATGCAGCAGTTGCTAATCATCTCGTTACAATGTCCCATTTTGCTGTTATTATCTCTTATTTAAACTTCAAAAGATCTGAGTTCTACTTCACCACTTTTATTGGACTGCCATTATGGATACTCTAGGTTTGTTATTTTTAACACACATTTTAATATTATTACAGCTCTATAGGAAAGAGATGATACTATTGTCTTCCCCACTCATCATAGGCAAGCAATAAAAACATCTTCCTAGTTCTAGAAATGGTGATTAAGTTATGTAAAGATTTTTAAACTCACCTGCGTCATCTCTCTAATAGAAGTGATACTATCCAATGCTTTCATGACTCGGTCATAATTCTTCTTCTGATGTAGCATAAAATAAGCAAATAATTTAAAAGAATATTGGTCTTTGGCTCTACAAAAACCTGAATTCTTTGAGTGTGTATAAAACCAAAGTTAGGACGAATGTTCAGCAAACCGATCCTTTCAAACATTTCTAACCAATAGCTTCCTTCTACCTTACACAGAGACTCTCATTCATAGTCCAGGAAAATTCCCTGAAAAAATATTATCATAATGGCTTTTCTTTGAATTTCACTGGAATCCAAACACACAACAATGTGACTCATGTAAAAAATTAGGTCACTTTTAAAACAAATATTTGTAACTAAACACAGGCTCTGCCAGTTATTTGGACAATATGCTACTAAGTTAAATAATGCAGTGAACAAATAGATTTTAAATAAAATGCTAAATAAGCAGATGTGTTTACTTTGCTAACATCTCTATAAAACTTCAGAGGTCCTTCAGTTGTCCCTCTGCCTCACCTTGACCCTTGTCTACCTTCTGACTGGGAACCACTACCAGATGGCTCCACATTTTCTGAGCGGATGAGCTTAACAGTCCATGTTTCACCAGCTCCACGTGCCACGTCACCTTAAGGAGCCCCATTGTTCCTCATCTTTGGGTCTTGCCAACTTCTGCCCATGGGCTTTCACCTTGCCCATGCTGTCAAGAAGCTGGGAGGAGGTAGTATGGGCCCTGCCAGCCTAGGGGCTCTCTCCACTCTTCTGGTGTGACCCCTTTTCACATTGCCTCATCTGCTTCAAACCCACAACCTGCCTAGCTGCCAGACTAGCTGTCTCCTCATCAGCCCCTTTCCAAGAACCTCCCGGCAAGTCTTCCTTCCCACATGATACAGAACACACTTGCCCCTTCCTCTGAGAAAGACCACCACTAACTGGCCTTTGTTCAGAAAAAGTGAAATGCATCACAATGCAGGACATCCAAAGTTCTCATTTACGCCCTTGAGGATGGCTCAAGTGAGCTGTAATAGTTCACAGCTTCCCTAGGGCTTCCCTGAGAGGCAGCATTTGCAGCCTGAGGAGCAAGTAGTGCAAACACAATTCTTTACTTCAAAATTTGATGCTTGTACAAAACTTGACTGTTATGTCCAACATTTGATAAAATGGAGTTTAAGGACATAATTGTTTGCAAAGAGAAAATGAGATGACAGCAATAACCACTTTAAGAATAAAAAGATGGACTGGAAATCCCCTAGTCTACGTGGTCTACACCTCCCAAAGGCCATCTTTCTCTTTGTGTCCAATGTGTACACTGACAGAAAGACACTAAGAATATAAAATTTTGCACCTAGAATTTGTACCCTAAAAGAAGTTCTTGGCTTCAACATAACTTTGAATGCAACTTACAGTTTATTCACAAATACCTTCTCAGAGACAATTAAAAAACCTACAAAGTTCTGAAAATAGTCACATGCTTGTGCTATATTCTGGAGCTGTATCTCCTACAGTAAAGGAGACTCCTCCAGAAGAAGGCTTTGCTTTGAAATCTAATGCATGACTGAAACCAAGCTATGACATAATGAAAGATAACTACTTACCCTGGGGTTAAAGGCCAGCATCTGAGGATCATTAGGATCAACTACAGAAGGATATGGCTCAAAAATGACAACTTTCCTAGGTGACTCTAACGCAGACCGACACATGGATACTAACAGATCAACCACCTAGGGATAAAGAAAAAATATTTATTTAATATATGTAGTTTCATATTGTATCATCCAGTCTGCTTTTTTTACACATTACAGTAATACCATATTTCACTGTTATCTCTATTACCCAAATTGTGTTATCCACAGGACATAGTTTAGGACTGAAATTTTTCCACTGACCTCAACAGGCTTTGGGTCCAGCCCTGGTATATTATTCCAGGTGCATAAGTAGGACCAGCATCTGGTCCTAAATGTATTATCACATCAAATACATTGCTTGCAGTCCTGCTTTCTCTTGTGTACATGTGCTAATTCCTGTATGAAATTAATTCTCTAGGGAAATTAAGTTGTGCTGAATCTATGTATCTTTGTGCAGTAGATGCCAGTGAAAAATGTTGCTCAAGAAAGAGAAAGGGATTATGAATCTGCACCACTGCCCGCTGTTCTCCTGAAGATTGTGCTCATGGAAACACTAGCAAACATTGCTTCTGCTAAAGTCAGACCAGTGCAGTAATTTAACAGTCATTTTCATGGCTCACACTGAGAGATTCTCTTCCTTCCTGTTGTACAGAATTGTACAAATGGCTTTGAATATCTATGATTTCCAAGATTTCACTGTATGCATCATCATGCATGCAATGTGTATGCAGGCATGTATTCACATATGTGCACATAGGCACATATACAACTTTGCAACAGATTTCTGTATAATGGTTTCAAAATTTGTAACTCAGAGGTTAAAAATAGACTACAGCAATCACAAAACAGAGAGGACGCAGCTTTCTGGCAACTGTGAAACCTAAATGCAGCTCATAATGAAATACAAAGTTGCTACATAAAAACATAGCTGCAAATTAGCTCATTTCCCCTCGGTTTATCTGTGCCTCCTGAAAACATTCTTGTGTGAAAACAGACTTTTCCATGAAAAAAAGAAAAAGCTGAGATGAGCTGTACTTAGTAGGCATCCCTGGTTCCTCCCACAGTTCCACATGGATCAGATCTCATCTCACACCTCAAGCTGTTCTAGAAGTTATTGTATATCTGCCATTGTATCTGATTATTTGGAGTAAAAAAAAATGATGGTCCTTTAGAGAAGAAGAATGAAAATAAGAAACATGATGAAAGGGAAAAGGAACTGCGCTGCAGTGAGTCGTACTGTTGCCATTCTCCTCTGCTCCTTTAGCATGAATGGACAATTTTCTCCATCATTTTAAAAATATTCTGTTAGCTCCAGTTACTAAATATCACACATATATTGAAAAACTAAGTTTTTAAAATAATGATTCCTTCCTCCATGGTGCTCTGATTTCTTTCCAGTTTATAATACCTACAAGTGTTATGAATGTTTCAAAATAGGGCATCTGCATTAGCATTTGCAAAAGAGACCAGGAGTCTACATACACAGCCAGGTCAGGCAACAGACCTGCAACTGTGTAAATGTATTACCATGAAATTGAGCCCGAGTTCATACACCCTGCTTCTCAGAAGCACTTCTTAGCCTCCAGTTGCAAAACACTACTAGGGAAGAGTTGTTTGAGTCCCCAAACCTCTTAATACAATGACCCAAAGTTGTCTTGCTTTATGTTTTGCACAATGGGACTTTGTCTTAAAATTGGCACAGTTCTTCTTAGAACACCATCCCAAAGTCCTCCTTTAAAACAACTGTTGACTCCTGTATTGTTTCTTACCATGATACCAGCATATTGTTCTGACATGGGGGAACACATGCATAGATCAGGTTTAATTAAACCCCTGATTTCCCCTGAGATCATTGTTTTGAGCTGATGGAATGCAGAGCAACTTAAACTGGGAGGTAAGCCTAACACAAAAATTATAATACAAACTTGCATATGCATTCCTTGGTAATAGGAAGTACTGTGGATCTAGTAAATGTCCTTATAGCTGTGCCTGAACTTCTCCTTAACAGTAGGTACTGAAGTACATAAGTTAGGATTTAAATATTTTCGAGGAGGACAAGATAACACTTGCTGATGACAATTCTCTCTTACGACATCAGTATCTCAGACAGTGCCTCTCTCTCTCCAGACACTCTCTACAAGGGAGTCTGAACTATCAACAAATCAGACATTTAATTTTCATGCATTTTGACTACGTGACTAAAATAGGGCAAGGTGAGTTCAGGCTTGAAAGTTTTAGAAAGTACAATCTCTTATTATTAAGGAGGAGCCATCAGAATATTGTGAGTGACAAAGTAGGGTTGTATACCTTAGGAAACTAGCTGAAAGCACAGCAGAAAGAACAGGATGTGATTTTTAATAATGAGAACCTATATTTAGGCTCTTTCACTACACAAAATTATTTGGAGGAAGATTCATCTGATGAAATGTAGAGATTCACGATGCAAACACCTACCTCTTACTAGTCAGCCTAGGCTCTCCTTATAACTGATGGAGAAAATAAAAACTGTGATGATAGTCTATGCTGTGATTCACACCACCCTAAGCTAATGTCAAAAATAGCTCAGATGAATCAAACCCTAAAAGTGTTAAATTTTTTCTGCAAACAGGAACGGGAGCTTGATCAGATCAGATGTAGAGAGCTGGGTGCAATGCTATCACTAGAGTGAGAGTTAGCAAAATTTAATCATCTAGGTCCAATGGGACAATTGACAAAACCTCTTATCTAACTCTTTTAAGTACCATTAAGGTTGTAATCACTTCAGTTTTTTTCAGCAAAGCTCTGTAGATGTAGAGGCACTCAAGATCTAGAGCAAGCTCCACATATGCCTACAACAGTGATACCTACATAAAACACAGAGTGAGTGCTAATCAGGACCACCTCTCTTGTCAGCTGTATTTAAAAAAAGTGAGAGCTACTTGTTTGTACCTAAATACCATGTAAGTGCCTACATTCAAAAAATAAAACTGTAGCTCCGCAGAAACACATAGCTGAAGTCTTCAGAGGACTTCAAGCTGGGGAAGAGGTGGGGCTTCATCAGCACACCTCTCTGGATTTCTTACAAGCTTGCACAGGTATCCCGATGTTTGGCATGCTAGATGTTGCAAATATAACCATCTAACTGTCTTCAGACATCAGATGAGCTGATGGTCATATCCCACTTATATACTCAAGCAAAGAAGCTGGTGTACACTGCTGCAAGTTTCCTTCTTTGAGGATATGCCCATAGGTGGTATTCAGGCACTTAGCTGAATAGTTTGTTTCCAGTGGCTAGACTCACTAGTGCTAGTTAAAGTTAACTGAACTGAACATTTGCTCTTCCAAAAACCATGTTGCTTACCATGTAAGTGCACAGTGAGTGACACATGTTTAGGAAATCAGAGAGGAATGCACTTTTCCATAAGATGTGTAAATTTTTAACTTAAGATCTTAAAAAGATCTTAAAAAGATCTTAAACATAAGATCTTTTAATTTTTTTAATTTACTGAAGTCCTGTAACTATTGTAACCTAAGGTTAAATGTGATTTGGAAACATAAGTTTAAAATACTTTGTTTTAAGGCACATACAAAATTATGAAAGAAAACAATGATATGGTTATAACTACATTAATAACTGAATTTAGAGTCAGGAAGCAAGCTTACATTACATTCCTGATCCTTGAGAAAAGAGAAAAAAACCTATGTAGCAACATGAGTAAGGACTTTCCCACTGTTGTTTAATGATCAAAACAACAGATGCTCAGTGGATAGCTGCATCCTAACACCATGAACAGGAAGTAGCTTATTAATTGCATGAGAGTAGTAATGGCTCATTAGGTGAAAATAAATGGGAATTATCTCCAAATGACAATGGCTGCCTTTATTAACAACCCAGGTGACCTAATTGAATACAACAGAACAAGAAAACAGGGTTACTCTACATGGAAGCAAAACAATGGAAACACCTCATTAGTACTGTTTGAAAATGCCATGCATAAAACGGTGTATTTACAGCTATAAGAGTGGACAAATAAATAATACTTACCAAAGAGTACTCATAGGAAATACAAGTCAAAATAAATACAAGAAGAGATTGAGAAGACTGAGTATACTATGGAAAATCAGACACATAATAAGCATTAGATAATTCTACCTGAGCTCCAGTTGCAATTTCATCAGCAGCTTCATTCATTACTCCCAATGTTTGGAAAGCAAATACACAGAGCTCCCGTTCACAAACAGTGGGCTACACAGAGAAAGTAAGTTAATTATATTTTTGTTCTAGTTTTTGGTTATTGGTTTTATCATGCAATACCCACAAAAAAAACCCCAAACATATTTATATACTATTTTTTCTTCAGATATTTACTGCAACATTAATTTCAAATTATGAAGACATGTCAGTTATTGAGGAAGATACATTAGAGAAGCGTTTTAATAACCTGAAGAACAAATGTTAAGAACTTTAAAACTCATAAGTATTCACAGAGGCTAAACCTAAAAAAGAAATACAAACAGATTACAAAATCAAAATTACATAGTACTCAAATGCCCTTAACACTGTCCTATCAGACTTTGAAAACTTCCTACATAATTAAAATTAATGGAGAACAAATCCAGAAACTAATGGGGGCACCCCTCTTTCATAAATGCAGGTTTATTCTTCAAAGATTGTTATTCTGCTGTTGAGAACACACATAAAAGTATGACCCAGAAGACAAATTTCTTGAAGAACCTACTTTTAATTTAATTTTTAACTAATTGTATTGGGTTTGTGTGGCAAGGTTTTG
>NW_010531753.1:551-1158 GCF_000687285.1 Phaethon lepturus | reverse complement strand
GCCGGACCCGACCTAACGCCTTGTCCCTTCTTCTTCTGTCCCCCCTCCCTGTCTCTCTTCCTTTCCAGAAGGTGATGCTTCCTACAGGAGCCGCGTTCAGATGGTTCCAGTAGGAACGGGGATCCCAAAGCTCTGTCATCCAAGTGCAATGTCACTGCTTGCTTGTGTTGTCTCAGGCAAGGGATTTTTGGCTGAAATGAATGGATGCACCTGTGTCTCTTTAGAACCAAAAATATTTTCTCGCAAATCTCATTCCTGTTTTTATAATTTTTTTTTTTTTTTGCGTTCGTTTTAACATCTTCGAGTCCTAGTCAGACATTTAACTGCTTTTCAAATAAAAATAATTAAAAGAAAAAAACAATGGATCTGTAAAGTACCAAGACTTAATAGACAGAGTATGGACAATCAGTTTCTTTCTGTGTTTTGGTGTTGATGTTGTTTTTTTTTTTAGGGAATGTAAATTTACAGTAACCTTTTAAAATCTAGTTACTAATAAGCACTACTGTAATTTAGCACAGTTGTTTAATTGCACCCTCATTTATACTTTTTATTTGATTCTTTCCCATCATACAATAGAGTGGATAGTTTCTAGAATGCCTCCACTTCC
>NW_010531753.1:0-520 GCF_000687285.1 Phaethon lepturus | reverse complement strand
CAACTTCATGTTTATAAATGAGAATATGTTTAAAGCGATGTAGTATCCCTTTTCCTAGCCATTCACCTATGTAAGTTTAACCCACAAGAGGTTCGGTATAAAAGGTGGAAGAAAACAATTGCTACACAACTGGCGGTCTTCGAAAAAGGAAAAAAAAGAATAAAAAAAGAAAAAAAAAGTCATTGTTAGTTTATTAATATAGAACAAGAAATACTGCGTACAGAAAAGCCTCCTAATTGCAACGGTTTACTCCTAGAAGTAATTTTTGTAAACTTACTGAAGTTAAAATCAAAATAAAAATAATATTGCAGGACCTGTGCTGAAGCAGTTACGAAAAGTGATATTTCTCTTCTGTTCAAATCCCCGTCTCTCCAGCTCTCTCTACATCATTAAATTGAAATGCTGTTTGTAATGTTTTAGCGATCCAGGCTGTTTTTGTGAATAAAATGAATGCATGTTTTGTGTCATGATTTACAGCTTTGTTATTTCTCTCCCACCCCTCTTTCCAGCCGCCCGGGCC
>NW_010531752.1:0-7194 GCF_000687285.1 Phaethon lepturus | reverse complement strand
GCGTGCAGGGGCTGCGCGCCAGCAGCGGTGACGTGCGCGGTGCAAGGCGACGACGGTGATTGCACTTCGACTGCGGAAATTTCACCCTTTCCGTGCCCCCCCGCCCCGGTTTCCTGGTGCACGGTGGGGTGTGGGGTACCCTGCTGCCTCCCGGGCCGCTCACGCCGCTGGCCGCCTCTGCCCGCACCGAATCACCCCTTTCCCCAGACGTGGCCAGGGAACACGCATCCCTGACTCTCTGCAAAAGCCAAGGGGGGGTTGGCCCCCCAGGACCCACGCAAGGGGCAAGGTGCTGATTGAGGGCTTTGCAAGGAGTGTCTGTGGGGCGGGAGGCAATGGGAGCCACGCTGGCACCGGGAGCTGGGGGGAGGCAGGTCGGTGCCCCCCCAACCTTTCCCCCCGTGCTGCAGACGCAGGGGCGAGAAGACCTTGCGGCACAGCCGGGGGTGGAGATGCAGGCTGAGAGATGCTCCTGGCAGGCTGTACCGCTGCCTGCAGCGCCCTGGGGCCGTCGCCTTCCCTGCCTCACCCAGGTCAGCCCCGCTCCCCCTCCACCACCACCCTTCGCCCCAGGCAGCACAGAAGCAGCAGCAGGGCTGGAGGGGCTGGCAGGGCTCCCCAGGAGGCATGGGCACTGGCGTCTCTGGTCTGGCTGACACCAGCAGGACCAGGTAAAACCAAGGGCCTCCTTGAGATGTCAAAGGCTGCTGGCATGTAACCCTTCAAGCATCCAAGCCTTCTCTCCAGGGCTACAAGGCAGCTGAGCTGCTCAGCCCTGCCTGTGCTGGGAGATGGTGGTCCTGGGCAGCAGGGACCCCAGGCTGGGTGTGACATACCCGATGGCTGGCATGCAGCCACAGGGCTGTGCCCCCCCAGGGGACTGGAGGCACCCTGGGAGGATGAGACCCTCATGGCCAGCTAGCACCCATTGCTCCTTCATGCCTCGCTGTTCCCTCAGGAAAATGTTCCCTTGGGCTGGCGTTGGTGTCTGGAGACCTTGCTCATGTGAGACAGCGTGGGTGACAAGCACAGCTTTGTTCACCCTGTGCTGCAATGCAGGGCAACAGCCTTGCTCTCCTCCCGGTGCCTCTGGCTGTGTCATGGCGTGCTGAGCCTGCCAGCCCCAGCGGTGCTAGCCCAGCAGCTCACAGGGTGCACTGGGGACATGGGGCTACCCCACACACCCAGGACAGGGCAGCCTTGCAGTTAGAGCATATACCTGTGCTTTAGGTGCTCTAGATCCTTCCTTGCTTTGCTCCTGCACAGCTAAGGTCCCCGTCCTCTGCTCCTTGCAAGCTGAAGGCTAGAGGATGCGCTGAACTACAGCACAGCCTAGGAGGTTTTTGTCCCCAGGTACTGTAAGCAAACTTAGCCTGAGGACTATCAACAGTAAAATCAAAGTTAGCTTCTCACCTCAGAATACCAGCTCCCAGCCTCGCCTCAGAGCCCAGACTTGGCCCTCTTCTCCCAAAGAGCTGAAGACTAGCCAGATCACACCATAGCTTCTTCCCCCACACTCTCCCTGCTAAGAACAACCCTACAGAACAGCTGTGCCGGGGCCTGAGGGCACTTATATGCCTTACTGGCCCTGAGCATCCTCACCTGAGGCCCCCAACCACACAGCCCTGGGCCCCCATTTAAGCCCAGCCCTGACTCATTCCAATCCTTACTTGCACTCACCCTGCTGTTCAGCCCCTGTGGGCTGCACCCCAGGAGGGAAGCACAGTGTCAGGGTCATTCCTGGCCCCCCTTTCATTCCCCATAGAGGAACACCCAGGTTTTGTTGCACCCTTTGCAACCCTCCCCAGCCAGGTCAGGAGCTGGATGGGGCTTCCAGGGCAAGGCAGGATGGGTCAGTGATGGATGGTGCTGCTGTCTGCTCTGCTGCAAGCTGCCCTTGGGCTGTTGGGGTACGTCTCTTTTTCACCTAAGGCTGCTGTCTCTGTACAACAGGCTGTGACAATGTGTGGGCAGGAACTGGGGTCTTGGTGCCCAAATACTGGGGAAGTGCAGGCAGTCTCAGGACTTTGCTTCTGGGAGCTACAGCTGGCTGTGCTGCTGCAAGCATCCTATGGAGCTGCTTCTGTGCTCCTCTGCCTCGATGCTGCAGTCGTTGCTTGGACCTGCTCACCTCCCGCTGTGTTCCCAAGGTCAGCTCAGCCTGGGTGTAGTCGCAGCTGTAGGTACGTGCACCCCTGCATGCTGACCCGGCCATGTTTCTCCTCCTCTCTGCTTGGCTTCCCTCCAAAACCTGCTCCACAGATTGAGGTGGGGGTCCTGGTGTGAGGCAGCGAGGACAGAGGTAAGGGGTTCTCCCTTCCACCTGCACAAGCAACTTTGAACTGTTAATTAAACTCCCCCAATAATGCCTCTGAGCCTATTAGCATTGCAGGCTTGTGTGTATGATTTGGAAGGCGTTGTGGGAAAAATATTTCTGCATAGATTTCCCATTGTGCAGCCCGGAGGGGTGGTCAGCGGGGGGAGGGCCAGGGCGCTCCCAAAAGGGATTTAAGGGGAGAGTGTAACTGGGGCTGCCTGGTGCTCACCCTCCCCGTCAGCTCGCAGCTGGAGCAGTTTGCCCAAAGGATGGCTGGAGTAAGTAGCTTGTTTGCAGAAGGGAAAATCATCAGGGCGAGATGCCCCGGGTGGGACTGGTGTTGTGCAGCGGGTGGGTGCTGCTGGGTGGGTGGGAAGGTGGCCCCAGCTGGCCTGGCCTTGGGCAGCGGCTCTCCAGCCCCCAGGAGACACAGCAGTTGTCCTGGAGGTTGGGGGGTCCCTGTGCCACAAGGACTTACAGCACCCCATCCTGCGGGTGAGGGTGCTGGGCGCTGCCCCAGGGTGGTCCCTGTCCCCTCCGGGCTCCGTGCCGCAGCCGAGACCGCGTAGCCCTGTGATCCTGGGTGCTGCTGGGACGTGCTGGTGGGCAGGGTTTCCAGACGGGTCCCTGGCCCTATAAGTAGCAGATTATGGGATTTGAAGCATGCAGCATGGACTTGGCTTTGCTGTGGGGTAACCTGGAGGTCCTGGCAGCACCACGTGGATGCGGAGGCATGCAGCCCCCCTTTCTCCAGCCCTGGGAGCTCCTGGGGAAGGCACACAGATCCCAGGCACACCATACCAAGTACCTCACTTGCCCCAAGTACAAATATCACACAGTTTGGGGTTTCTGCTGGGCTGGCATCCCCACCGGTGACCCGAGCAAGCCTCAGCATTGCTGTACAGGCTGATGGCCCAGGGGACCAAGCCTCTGAGCTGTGCCATTGACCCATTTCAGCTGAGCAGATGGGTCCTTCCTGGTGCACTTCAAGGCCAACCTCTGCTCCAGGTGCAGAGCATCTCCCATCCCTCCTTTTCTGGCCTGGTTTCTGCATTTCAAATTGCGTCGGCGTCAAAGCTGGGACAATGCTGGCTGCGTGTCCCTGCTGGGGATGCTGCTGGAGCAATAGGACTTTCTGAGCTGGCAGGGGGACAAGCGGGGTCCTTGTCCCTTCTCACCATAGAACAAATCAGACAGCCCAGCAAACCCCAATCATGCGTTCCTCCACTCCTCACCGGGGGTGAGAGAGCAACCCAGCCACTTTAGTCCCATCTTGCTCCAAAATGGGCTACTTTTCTGGCAGAGACAGAAAAACGGTAGCACCCAGGGCCTCTGGAAAGCACCGTGTGGGTGGTGGGAGCTACAAGGAAAATGTTCAGGCTGGGTTTGGGTCACGTCCCCAGGGTAGTGCCCGTGGGGCAGCAGCATCCTCAAGCCTGCTGCTTTCCTCTCCTGCAGATGCCGTGCTGGGGCTGCCTGCTCTCTGTTTTGAAGATGCTTTCCCGCAGAAAGCGAGTCCTGGCCAGCTCGGAGGGCTCCAGCCTTCGCCGCTGCCTCTCCACCATGGACCTCATTGCCTTGGGAGTGGGCAGCACGCTGGGGGCGGGTGTCTATGTCCTGGCAGGGGAAGTGGCTAAGACCAGCTCTGGCCCGAGCATCGTCCTTTCTTTCCTGATTGCAGCCATGGTGTCTGCTCTGGCAGGGCTGTGCTATGCCGAATTCGGGGCCCGTGTGCCCCTGGCTGGGTCTGCCTATCTCTACAGCTATGTGACAGTGGGTGAGCTGTGGGCGTTCATCACTGGGTGGAATCTGCTGCTGTCCTATGTCATCGGTATAAGGCCCTTTTGATCCCTCTACCTTTGCTTTGCGTTGATGGTTTTGATGGGTGTCATTTTCAGACCCCACAGGGCCACCATTGCTGCCCCAGCTGCCATCTCTCCCCAGGTACAGCCAGTGTTGCCCGGGCCTGGAGTGCTACCTTTGACCAGCTCCTTGGCAAGAAGATGGGGACGTTTTTGGGTGCTCATGCAGCCATGAGCTCTGTGGGGCTGGCAGAGCACCCGGATGCCTTTGCCGCTGGCCTGGTGGTCCTGCTGGCAGGTAGGATGCCTCCCCCTGTGCCACCCTCCATCATATAGGATGAGCTCCTCATCCCACCTTGGACTTTTCAGGATGGTGCTGACCCCTCTGAGGCTTTGCCATTTCCCTGAGCAAATACAAGGGGAATCTGGGGAAATCTGCAGATCCTCCTGACTCCACCATTGTCCCCACCTTTTCCACCCTCCCCAGTAATGTCTGCCCTGGTATCATCCACAGGGCTCAGACAGTTTTGCCCTTTTTGTGCCCAGGGCTTCTTTCCTTTGGAGTGAAGGAGTCCACCACGGTCAACAAAGCCTTCACAGGTCTCAACATGCTTGTCCTGCTCTTTGTCACAGTGAGCGGCTTCATCAAAGGTGACCTTAGCAACTGGAGGCTTGGGGAGGATGACCTGCCATGGGCAGCTGCCCATGAGGCTGGGTAAGAAGGGCACTACTCTGCCTGTGCTGCCTTCAGAGGGTGATGGGAATGGTTGGGTCGTTCCCCTAACGCTTTATCCCAGGATAAAGGCATCAGAGAGCGTAAGCCCTGCTGCTGATCCTGGAGGGGTGAGCAGGTTGGATGGGCTCTTCAGCCTGGCCCCATCCTGGGACCCTGTTGTGCTGACCCCTCTGCACTGCCTGACTCTTCCTCCTCCTCCCAGGAACCAGTCTGTGGCTGACAATATGACCAGTGCCTTTGGGGTCGGAGGCTTCATGCCCTATGGTTTCACTGGGACTTTGGCTGGAGCCTCTACCTGTTTCTATGCCTTTGTTGGATTTGACTGCATTGCTACCATGGGTAAGTGAGGCAGGGAGAGATGCCAGCGGGACACTCCCCTGCAGGCTGGGGAGCTGTGGCAGTGATTCTCCCTGCAGCCCTGGGAGCTGGTGTAGGACTGGGCTGGGAATGGGAACATTGCTGGCTCTGTGCCCCAGCCACTGTTTCCTGCTCTCTGTGCTCGGAGGAGGAGCTATAAGAGTCCATGTGGCATGACTGGGATAACCCTTGAAGCAGAGACAGTCCCTATCACTATAACTCTGGAGCCCAGGAGGTCTAGCAGTCCTCGCTAGAAGGCCTCTGTGTCCCTTCTCATGGGGATACAGGATATTAAATGAGCATCTGTTTTTACAGCTGAGCTTGTCCTCCTCAGGGGAAGAAGTGAGGGACCCGCAGAGATCCATCCCCATAGGCATCGTCCTCTCCCTCCTCATCTGCTTCCTCATGTACTTTGGGGTGTCTGCTGCCCTCACCCTGATGATGCCCTACTATCTCCTGGACACCATGAGCCCACTCCCAGTGGCTTTTGAATACGTTGGCTGGAGCAGTGCAAAGCACGCTGTGGCTGTGGGATCACTGTGCGCCCTGACAACCAGGTGAGGGGTGGCCCCAACGGCAGCTTTGTGGCTCAGAGCAAGGTTGCACTGGAGCTGTAACACATGCAGGAGCTACCCCCAACCTCTGCCTTCTGACTGCCCTGCTTGGCCAAAACACCTCAGCCCTTCCTCACGAACTCTGTTGCTCCCAGCTTGGCCCCTCCTGATCAAGGAGAGCATGCCACTTATAGCCCAAAGCTGGAGGAAATGGTCAGGTGTTTGGTGGCACCATGACCCCAGGAGCAGGCTGGGGTATCTCAGTGTGCATAGGGCTCCTATGACCTGCGGACAACACTTCTCCAATACTGACCCTCATTTGATGGTGAGGGAGGTGATGGTCTTGTCAACATGGTCTTGAGAAGGTCATGGACTGTACAGATGAATCAGAGCTCCCTTGGCACCCAAGGAGGATCAAAAGGCAAGATGGCACCTCTTCTCCCCATCTCTTCCCCTCTCTGCAGTCTCCTGGGCTCCATGTTCCCTATGCCACGGATCCTGTATGCAATGGCTCGAGACGGGCTCCTCTTCAAACCTCTGGCTAAAGTTAGTCACCGTCAGTGCCCGGTGGTGGCAACGCTGGTGTCTGGAGGAGTGGCAGGTGGGTGAGCGATTGGGTTACCTCTTAACCTTTTTTGCAGGACAACGCAGACCCCCTAGCTTGCCAGTAGCTGTTTGAGCAATATGTCTTCACCTAGCGAGAGGTCTCCTCGCTGCGGGTGAAGACCATTTGTCCTCAATACTGTCCTGGACACCAGTTCAGCCTCTCTGAGCTGCCAGGCAGGAGGTGGCAGGATGCTTTGCACTAGTGACCAAAGCATCACCAGCTCATCGAGGTGCTTGAGTCCTGTTGCAGCAGGTGTCAGGGGGACCTGGGAGGCACAGAGAGAGAGCATGGCTGAGATGGTTGTCACAGCAGTGCTGCCAGCTCTTGCCAGAAGTCTGGAAGGGCTTCTCGTCCCTGCAGCTCTCCTGGCCCTCCTCTTTGACCTGAAAGCCCTGGTTGACATGATGTCTATTGGCACGCTGCTGGCCTACTCGCTGGTGGCTGGCTGTGTGCTGCTGCTCAGGTGAGACTGCCGGGGACAGGGCTCACCCAGCTTCTGCTGTTGGCCATGCCTGGAACAAGGCACTGGCCTTGGTGCACTGCAGGTGCATGCTCACATGCCTATTGACATCCAGTATCTGCTCCTCAGGTATCAGCCTGGACCCAGTGCTCAGGACACCCTTGCCGGGAAGGTCCCAGCTGTGCAGCTCTGGTGGGACCATCTTGTCCGGCCGCCCCCCCATCCCACCCCATGTTCCTCCGCAGCGGTGGCCTGGGCTCTGACAGCCGTGGGTACGCCCGGGAGTGGTGGATGAGCGTTCAGGGGAGCTGGTGTGGGGGGACCCACGGGGGACATCGCTGCTGTAGCACGGGCTGGCAGG
>NW_010531751.1:606-1211 GCF_000687285.1 Phaethon lepturus | reverse complement strand
CTGCAGCCCCGCGGGCGGCTCGGTGGGGCCTTGGTGCCGCTCTCAGCTCTTGGAGCTTTAATGAGGTACGTTGTATAAAAAGTGCTGTTTGCCCTAAATGCCCATCCCTGCGTGAAGCTGCTGCGGCGCAGCCCGGACCCACCCCGGGAGCTGGGCAGGGGGCTACAGATTTGGGCACATGCTCCGGGCTGGGCACGTGGCAGCGGCAGGGGGAGGCGGGGGGCGAGGAAGGCGGGCTTTCACTTTTTCATTTCCCTCCTCCCCCCCAAGTTTACAGCTTACCTCAGCGGCTTATCAGCCTCTAATCTCATTAAATCAGGCAAATTGTAGCATCTGATATTTTATGGAGATTAAGGTGTGCGCCCAGACTCTATAATTATCAGCGAAGATGTATTTACAATACCTTGTTGCTAGTAAACAAAAAATAACTTCAGATCAAAGCGCTTTTACAGGGAAATAAATCTGCCGACAGAGCCCCGCGGCGGCGTGCGGCATGGAGAGGTCGGTGCTGCCTGGGGCGGGTAGGAATTGCGAGGGGACCCGTGGGGGGTGGTTTGGGGATGTCCCTGGTCCCACGTGGCTGCTGTGGGTTCCACATGCTGGGG
>NW_010531751.1:0-576 GCF_000687285.1 Phaethon lepturus | reverse complement strand
ATCTCCCATAGGTGCCGGGTGGCACCCACCCCTCCAGCCCACAGCTCTGCCAAGAATTTCCACCCTGGAGACCTCCCCGCGCCCCTGCTGACACAGGACCGGGATTTATTGGCACAAGCCAAGCTAGCGCCTTGCCCCTTGATTTTTCACTGTGGTGGGAGCGCTGCGGATTACCGACGCGGTGACGCTGGTTTATTGCTGCCTGAAGTGGATTTATCTGCGTGGCGGGGCCCGGGCTCGCCGCTGGTGTAAATCACGGCAGCATGGCTGGCACAAGCCCAAGCACAGTGGTTGCCTCCCACCAGGCCAGGGTGTTCCAGCCTCCCTGGGGGGTTTTGTGGCCGGGCTCCCCATGGAGCCGTACGCTGCACACCCCCGCTCGGCTGGGGCAGCAGGCATGGCCGTGCCTTCTCTGTCTCGCTCTCCTGCCTGCTGAAACGAGAATAAAATGGTGATAATGCCACAGACGTCCTCTGGAAAGGGCTCTGAGGTAGATGAAAAGCCCTACTTAAGAGTGAGGCCATTATTATTAATAACTTAGAGCGAGGCTGTAAATTCAGCCGACATAGCTATTAC
>NW_010531750.1:662-995 GCF_000687285.1 Phaethon lepturus | reverse complement strand
GGAAGAGGAGGTGGAGGAGGGGGCGGAGCGCCCCGGAGGCCCCGCCCTCAACCTCTGCCTCACGGCCCCGCCCGACGCCCCCATTGGCCGCTACCGCCTCAGCGTCAAGACCCGCACGGGGGCGGGGGAGTACGCGGCCCCTTTCGAGGACGCCAACGACTTCTTCCTCCTCTTCAACCCCTGGTGCCCGGGTGAGTCGGCCCGTCCCGGCGCCGGAAAACCGGGGTTCGGGCAACAAAATCGGGGCTCCCCGATTCGGCGGTTTCGGGGCTCCCCAGGGCGAGATGCAGCCGTTTTGGGGCGCCCCAATTTCGCTTTGGGGGGTGCTAGGGG
>NW_010531750.1:0-367 GCF_000687285.1 Phaethon lepturus | reverse complement strand
GCGGTTTCAGGGCTCCCCGATCTTGATTTGGCGGTTTTGGGGCTCCCCAGGGTGAGACATGGCGATTTCAGGGCTCCCCGATCTCGATTCGGTGGTTTTGGGGCTCCCCAGGGTGAGACGCGGCGGTTTTGGGGCTCCTTAATCTCAATTCAGCGGTTTCAGGGCTCCCCAGGGCGAGATTCGGCAGTTTCAGGGCTCCCCAATCTCGATTCGGCAATTTCGGGGCTCCCCAGGGCGAGATGCAGCTGGTTTGGGGCTCCCCGATCTCGATTCGGCGGTTTTGGGGCTCCCCGATCTCAATTCGGCAGTTTCAGGGCTCCCCGATCTCGATTCGGCGGTTTCGGGGCTCCCCGATCTCAACTTGCCA
>NW_010531749.1:0-1522 GCF_000687285.1 Phaethon lepturus | reverse complement strand
CCTCGGGTCCGGCCTCCCCGGCCCGGCTGCCTCCCGTCGCTGCGGGAAGGGGAAGGAGGAGAAGGAAGGGAGCGAGGCCGCACGTGGGAGCCGCCTGTGTCCCGCCAGCCCCGGGCTTCTTTCCTGAGAAAAAGTACGGGGGGGAAAGAAAAATCCGAGAGTGGAAGAATGCGGCCACAGAAATGCGCTGGCTGCATCGGGGTGGTGCAGCAGCTGTTTATTGCAGAGCAGATGCGGAGCTGACTCCATCGTGATGCCACTTGGGGGGAAGGAGGGTTCCCCGGGAGCCTTCGGATGCAGCAGGTAGGCTAGCAGGGAACAGAGCAGCCGGATTTAAACACAGGACAAGGTGCATATTTGTTTTAAGCTGTGATTTAACCAGTGAAATGTGGGGTGGTACTTTCCCGACCCTCAGACATTGTTGGAGCAGGACAGGCTCACAGTGCTGCCCGTGGGGGCTAGGGGTGTGCTGAGCCGGTGGCACCCAGAGTGGGGACAGGAGCAAAGGTTCGAGCATGGGTCCCCGCAGCTAGTCCCTGGTGGGAGTGGGGACAGCCACAGCCCAGCTGTTTGCTCCAGGCCCGACTCTCGGTCAGAAACGGAAGGAAACATAAATAATACAGAAACCACCCAAATGATAGCTACTGGGCTGGTTTATTTAAGTGCAGCGTGAGTGGCCTGTGGAGAATGTCAAGGCTGTTGTGGGAAGCCAGCAGAGCTGGAAACGCTCTCGGGCTGCCCTGGGATTTAAGGAGAGGAGCAGAACTACTTGCTGGCTTTCCTCTGCTCCAATCCAACCCAATGTGCCCCAGTGCAACCTCCCTCCTGCCCATCAGTGCCATGGGGCCCTGGCACAGCTGCTGGGGTAGGATTTGCCCTGCACATGCTGCCTGCAGGCCCCAAATCTTTGTGGTGGGCACGTAAAACCCCCAAGGCAGGAGAGCTGGGGGGATGCTGCAGGAGGAGAGGTTGGCTGGTGCCTGTGGGATGCCTGGGCTGTGTCAGGGAGGGGATATGGCATTTAAGATGGGTTTTATCCCACTGATGATACATCTCCCCTTCTAACGACAGCCCCCAGCAGTCCTTGGCCATGCTGAGTCACCCTCGTGGCTGGCATGGAAGTGCTCCAGGCTGGGCCATCGCGGGGGCACAGATGTGGCAGTGTGTGGCTCAGCAATGACAGGATATGGCCCGGTGGGGTCGTGCTGGCCTGTGCTGTGGGTATGCAGCTCCATGCTGGAGCAGGGCAGAGGGGAGCGAGATAAGGCAGTTGCTCCCCTGCCCACACAGCGCGGCCTCACAGAGCAGGGAGGACTTTGCCCCATGCGGTGCCATGGCTGTTGGATGGTGCCAGGGCGGCGGGAGCCACCCAGGAACGGCCCAGCCCGGCTGGAGCGGCAGCTTCTCAGCTCAGCCCAGCACTCGGGGGTGTCACAGGGACGGAAAGCAGCCCCTGCGCCGAGCTCAGCCCCGCGCTGTTTGCTGAGCCTGCGGGGCACTGGGCAGAGGGGCTCAGCCTCCC
>NW_010531748.1:693-1965 GCF_000687285.1 Phaethon lepturus | reverse complement strand
CGGGGAGAAAACCGAAAACATGTAACCACACTTTTCCTCCTCCTTTACAAAACCTCAGGGTTGGTTTTTTGGGGGTTTTTTTTGAACTTTGGGATTGGTTCAAGTTTTGGTTCAAGATTCAGGTTGTTTGTGTTTTACCTGAAACGCAGCTCCCCGTTCCCTGGAGCAACGGTTCTTTATTGGCTCTTGCAGACGCTTGGCACTCCCAGCGCGTGAAATAAAAAGCTTTTTGTTTCCATATTTCAATATATTTATATATATTTCACTGGTTTGGGGAGGGTATTTGAAGTTCAGAGGACTTTCAGAGGTTACGGTGCTGGCCAGGCCTTGGGAACAGCCGTCCTGTGGGAACTCATTCCCAGCTCACCCTTCTCAAATCTCTTTCTCTTTTATTTTGCCAATGCTGGTGCCCATCACTAAATGCCTTTTTTTTTTTTTTTGGTAAAAATCAACAGCAAAGTCCACGGTGAACTTTATAGATGTGCCATTCACAAACTGGCATGGTAAAAGTAACACAACCTCAGGCTGTGAACCCAACTGTGCGACCGAGAAGGTGTTTGTACTAACAAAGCTTTTACAAGAATAAGCAGTTTTTCTGGCTCCACCTTCCCGGGAAAGGCTGCCGGCGGGGCAGACGGGCCCCAGTCGCCTCGTGGTGCTTTCCCCGTTTGTCTGGAGGAGTCAGCAACCCGGTTCTTTCTCTCTGCCATGTACCCACCGCCGGCAATTCAGTATCCCGAGGATAATTTCAGCGGGAGAAGAATCAGCGCCCGGCCACCCTCCCGGGGTTCCAGCCCCGCTCGGCAGCGTAGCTGTGACACAGCCACCCCAGCCCCAGAGCCAGCCCCGCAGCAAGCAGCAGAACTTGCCTCTCCAGCAAAACCCTCTTCCCTTTCCATTTGCCGTTGTGCTGAGGTTTTCCTCTGCTTAAAAGCTCTCACAAAGCAACTCGGAGACAGCGTAGCCAGCGGCCGCGGGCAGCCCTTGGACCGAGCCGCCCTGTCCTGCCTGCCAAGGAGCGCCCCGAGCCCCTGCCCTCGCGGGATACAGGATGCTTTCAGCAGCTCTACGCGGATCCGCCGGGAAACCATTGATTTTCCGCGACTTGGAAACATCTGGTTGACATTCTTACATCCAGAGGCTCTTGTGTAATTATTCTTATTACCTGATCCGCATGCACTGTATCTTGTTTTATGGGTGATTCTGCTCCCCCTCCCCGCCCGCACCACGCACCACCATCACGCGAGCACACGGACCGCTTTCCTAATTGAA
>NW_010531748.1:362-567 GCF_000687285.1 Phaethon lepturus | reverse complement strand
CCCACACGGCAGGCTTCAGCATCTTCCAAAACCTTTTACCATCACGTCATATTCTTGCAAAACCGGGGCTGGGAGTATCCCATAAAGCAACGCCAACCTCCTCTGTGACCGAGTAGCTCACCCTTCCTCTTCAATTCCTTCCTCAGACCGTCCTCGAGGCCGGCTGCGGGGCTCTGGGCGGAGGAGAGGTGTCTCCCCGGGCCCC
>NW_010531748.1:0-225 GCF_000687285.1 Phaethon lepturus | reverse complement strand
CCCGCGGAGCCGCGGCAGAGCCTTACAGCGCTGCGAGTGGCTTCGGGTGACGGTGTCTAACAGCGCACTGTCCTGTCAGCATGCGGCTCCGGAGGAAATGCCGCTAGAAAAGGGAGCAAAGCTTCTTAATCAAGTTATAAAAATTTGCCTTCCGAAATCCCAGGCCGTCCAACCACACAGCTCTGTGCTTCCAAGCACTCCAGACGAAAGGAGCCCTTTAGAGAC
>NW_010531747.1:0-3618 GCF_000687285.1 Phaethon lepturus | reverse complement strand
GTGGATGTGGCGCTTCGGGACATGGTTTAGTTGGCACGCTGGTGTTGCATTAACAGTTGGACTTGATGATCTCGAAGGTCCTTTCCAACCTTAATGATTCTGTGTGATTCTGTTGCAACTAAAATACAGGCAGCTGAGACTGTGTTTTCATCATATGAGTGCACTGGCAGCAACACCGAGTTAAGGAGTTCTTCTGCCTCCCCCACCTGCTTCACAGACAGGCAATTTTAGCTCCATAAAATGGTGCATCATCTCCTCAGTTGTTCTGTACAACTGGCTGTGGGGTCATTCTGTAAACTGGAGTAGCAAACGGGGACGTAGGGTGGGCCACAGGCACTAATGAATATTGCCAGAGTGATACCCTGAAAGCATGGTCTCCACTCAAGCTCTGCGATACTGCAACCGTCTACATGTGCTTAACTTCATTGTCAGGTGAGTCCTCAGGAACTGGGGCTGACTATGCAGACCTCTTGCCTTAGCAGGTGGACTGTGCTCAAACGCTGCCCTTTGCTGGGGTGAAATGTCCAGTTTATCCATTAGCATTTAAAGAGAAGACACTGATTGCTTTCATCATACAACTCTAAATTCCTAGTGCAACAGAGGCCGGGCAAAAAAGTTGCCAGGTCGTTACCTGTTTCCTAATAGTTGAGTTTTGCAGCATGAGGCACAGGAAAGGTACAATGCAGGCACCGGAAAATTGCCACCTGCCTGCCTTAGGACAGCGTGAAAAAAAATGCAAATTGCTTTTGTGTTGTGAAAGAGTTTCTTAACACTCTCTGTTGTGCCTGATTTCATCTTGTCTACTCAGTCACCCCAGGCCCTCTGTTGATAGAAATTACTTAGCAAGCTAGCTCACTTGGGAGATTTACACAGTTCCTGATTTCTGGGCTGTCAGATTTTGGTCCAAATACCCCTTCAGTGCATCAGCTCCTTTTAAATTCATCTTTTAATTCCTTTTTCCTCACTCTGCTGGAAAGGTACAAGGAGGTTAGATGGTATTTACTTGTATGGCTGTCTGCAAGGTGTTTATGACTGAAGTCATAAATGGCCTTAAGTTGTGCAAGGGGAGGTTTAGTTTAGATATTTGGAAAAATTTCTTCACCAATAGAGTGGTCAAGCATTGGAACAGGCTGCCCAGGGAGATGGTGGAGTCACCATCATTGGAAGTGTTCAAAAAACATGTGGACGTGGCACTTCAGGACATGGTTTAGTGGGCATGGTAGTGTTGGGTTGATGGTTGGACTTGATGATCTTAAAGGTCTTTTCCAAACTTAATGATTCTGTGATACACAGGCTACAGTGACATCTCTGTCAGTTCTTACTTCTCATGTAATTTAGAATGTATTTCATACTTCTGTAACTGCTTTACAACATTATTCTCTCTGTTTTCCTTTTTTTTTTTTTTTAAGCAAAGGGAGTAATAACTTCTCTTTCAGCTATAAATTCCCAGGCCTTTGGAGCACTGCTCTTTTCAGAATGCCAGTCCCAGGTAAACAAATGCTGTGTCAAGGTACCCAGTTTACTTTTTTCATCTCCAAAAAGCCAGGTTGTTCCTCACACTCTTCTTAACTAGGAAGCACTCTTCAGTACGCACTGCATAAAGAAGATGGAGCTTATAAAAGAATATAAAACAGCCCCTCTGGCTGCAACAGCTAGGAGAGCAAACAAGCCCTGAGACACATTAATGAGGAATGAAGCACAAATCAGCAGAGACAAAAATTAAGAGAAACAGCATTGTGGAGAATTATCTGTATGTCCTCACAAGGTGATCAGAGAACTAAAATTATTACAGGCATCCAAGCACACGCCTATCTATTAATTTGGCATTAGTTGTCATTTTAATTTGATATCTGAGTATTCTAGACTAAAAAGTTCCAAATAAAGATGACACTTAATGCAACTAATTTGCAATTAAAAAAATCAGATAATAGAATGGACTTGAATCTGAGTTCCCACTTAGATGTAGAGACCATTAAGTCAGGAATGATGTAAGCAGCAATAAACTTGCACTGTGTCTTTCTGGGGGGTACTCATTTCAAGGCTGGCTCAGAGAAGTCTGCAGGGAGACAGCACATGGATACTGAAAAGCAGAAAAAACAGTTCTGAAGAGGGGTGAAAGGAAATTTTGTCTTAAAAAAACTGAGAGAAGATGTTTCATGCAAGAACCTCTCAGAATGAATCAGCTCTTTGGAGTGCGTCGTTAGCTTTACAAAACAGACCGCTTCTATGTATTCACCATTCAGAAACCTTCAGTGAATCAGTGAATTAATTTCTTTCGGGAAGTTTCTCAAAAGTGCCTCGCCAACATTACTGGAGAATTAATCTTTATAATTCAGCTGTCAAGCAGTGTGACTGATCACCTATAGTCTTATTCTTGCTCCCTCATTAAATGGTCTCTGCTTTAAAAAGACTTTTTCCCTTAAAAAAAAAATCCTCACCTAGTCACAAAACTAATCTCAAATTTAAGCAGCCTTGAAGATCAAAGTTCTTAACTTTGTGTTTACTAGTCTCAGCCAGAATTACAATTATCTGAAAATACTAGGAAAGCAAAAGTTTTGTTCCTTAGAAAGCTCGGGGGAGAACATAACTAGGGCATAGATGATGGATTTGAAATACAGGCTGACTCTCTTAAATAACCTTGTACAAGACTCTCCGGGTTCCTGTAAAATGGGAATATTAATAATTCAGAAAATCATTAAGAGAATGATCACTGTGTATTTGGAGGTCCAAAACATTATACCAGGTAATGAGACTGTAGGGGAAGAGATTAAGGATGGATATATCTGAGATTTGATCAATTCTGAGGCAGGCAGTTGGAGCAAGAATGTAGCCAACAGAAAGACCATCAGTGAAGGGTTGGGAAGAGAGACGAGCTTTTGGAAGCAGAATTGAAATATTTCTCCCCAGATGGTAATTAAAACGTGGAATGACCAACCAAAACTACCTAAACATTTGCAACAAAAATCATATTCATGTATGTATGTAGTTCATGAATGTAGTCAGACGGTACCAATTCGAAATTCTGTCTTCATACAGAACCAATGAATGGGTGTATCTCCAATTTATTCATATGTCATTAGGATGCCACAGCAGCATCTCTGTTCGCAGACTCTCCATGACTGTGAAAACAGCTGTAATGATTCAAACAAAAGTTTGATGACTGCAGGAATGGTGCATGTGGTCTTTCCATAATTCAAACTCACTATGAAGTTAACACCATGACAATTTAGCAACAGTAAAGAGCTTGGTTATTGTAGAATGCAAAATTCTCAAGTCATTACTATGTAGATGACACACAGTCTGAGTTTTTTCCACTCTCATAATCCCTGAAAGATATGTTTCGTCTAACTGTCCACTAGAAAACATTATTTCCTCTTCAGACTTCTAGACATACCATGGGACAGTTCACAATATGCAGAGATGGCTGGTCTTCTAAATTCATAACCAAATGATTTGGGGGTTATCACTGGAAAGTTTATTTGCTGTGTTATTTAACATTTATGCAATGTTTACTCACTTGAATGTGCTTCCAAATTTAATAGCACTGCTCCTTTTAAGTAAGTCTTCATCTGGAAGACAGACGAAGTGGTCCTTGCTGTATCATGGACTTCCGAAGGG
>NW_010531746.1:0-2040 GCF_000687285.1 Phaethon lepturus | reverse complement strand
GCCCGGCCGGACCCGGGGCAGCCCGGCCTCGGCCCCATCACCCATGCTTACTTTCTGTGGAAGGCATGTTTACAGGGACAGATCCCCAGCTCGTCCTTGGGCTTGAACTCCTCCAAGCAAACAGCGCAGATCTGAAAGACGAGAGAGGCACGGGGAGAAGGCAGTCAGCTGCTGAGAAGCAAAAAAACCCCCAAAAGCCCCCAGAAACCCTCCCCCTAAGCGATGCCCTCAGCCAGTTTCCATCTTCTCCCCAGCTCTCGCCTCGCCCCTGCCTTTGGTTGGGGGAAAAAAAGGGCCATTTGGCTTCTGATGCCGGCGAGGAGACGCTGGGGGTGGAGAGAGAAATACCTCCCTGTGCCACTGGGAAAGCAAACTCCTCTTTTTCCTATAAACCCTCTGTTTTGACCAAGCAGCTCATTTTTTTTTTGCCCCCCGCCCCGTGCTGTGGAAGAAATGTTGGGGATGTTTTTGCATCCCAAAGGGGTGAAATTCCCCGTACAGCCCTCACAGACTTCGCTGCCCGGGCTTTGGGATCGCAGGCGGAGGCTTGGGTCTTCCCTTCCCAGTGGAGGGGAGCCCGAGCACCCCGGAGCAGTCCCGAGCACCCCGGAGCAGCAGCCACAGGGCTGGGATGTGTTTTGATGTGCCAGGAGGCTTTAGGTTGCAGGGGGATGGATCCACGCTGCTGCCTGGCCCCTGGACCGAGTTGCATCCACAGGGATAACCCTGGGAAAAGGCAAAGGCTGCATCTCTATCCCTGGCCTGGGAAGGGGGGTGGCTCTTTTCCTGGTGGGCAAGAGACCCAGCTGAAATCTCCTTCCTGCATGCCATCATTTTTTTCTGACCCATTTTGGGTATTCCCAGGGATTTTGGATATTCCTGGCTGTTTTTCCCAGTTGGGAGTCTCTGGCAGTCTGAAACAGGGGGCCAGCCCCGCTGCCAAAAGCCCTCGGGGATGAGACCAGCAGCTGGCAAGCACCACAGGAGCCTCCCGGCTTTCCCGGGAACGCGGTGCCTGTTGATACCTTCCAGTCACCCAAAGCTCATTGGAGACTTTTTTACTGAGCGAGCAAACGCTGGCGTAGCTGCTTGGGTCGGTCCCCGAGGAACACACACATCTTGGTGGAAAAAAAAAGAGGAAAAAATAACGCAGAAACACGGGGCTGAAGAGCTCGGCGGGGACTTTCCCCTCCACGTGGCTCCCGGCAAGCCCTGGCTGCCGCCCCGTGATGTTGCAAAAATCCCCTCCTTGCTCCGCTTTCCAGAACCACTTACAGTAAATACCAAAATCTAAATGCCCAAAAAGGGATATTGTGGTGGGACCCAGAGAAAATCCTTTCCAGCCTTTCCCGAATCCCAAGAAGAGCTCAAGCTGCTCTATCCCCTTCCCCACGGAGCCCTTGTCCTCCCCAAAAGCATTTGGGCTGGGAGAGCTGGGAGAAGAGGGGATGGAGGAGGAGGAGGATGGAGGGTTATCGCTGCCGTTCCCAGCTCCAGCACGCTCCCAAATCCCCCTCCTGCAACAAGCTTCTCACCCCGGGAAATGGTTTTAAGTCTGTGTGCTGGCAAAAAACCCTGCTGCAAGTCAACTTGGCGTGAGGGGATCAGAAATAGGGGCCTGCGCTCGCCCCTCCGCGCCCTCCTGCCCTTGGGATTTAGCCCCTCGGCTGCGTGGAGTGGAGGATGAAACGTGGGACGGGCTCTTGCGGCTCTGCTTGGGGAATTAAAACCCAAACAGCAGCTTATAAACAAACGGAGCTGGGATTTATCAGACAAGAGGGCTCAGGTCTGGGATGCGGGTGGGCATTTCGGAGAGGACTAAATGCAGCCCATGTTTGAAGCAGGGTTCAAGCAGATCCCAGCTCCACTTCAGCAGAAAAAATAGTCTGTAAATAGGGACACTCAGCCCCAAAACAGCCTGGAAACCCGTGGAGAACAACTAATGGGTTTCAAACCTCAAGGGACAGGTAGGCAGAGGTGCATCAGGGTAACACCGTTACTCCGCCATGTGTTTTGGCCTCCTCTTAACTCCTTAACGCA
>NW_010531745.1:2563-2876 GCF_000687285.1 Phaethon lepturus | reverse complement strand
TGCCCTGCCCCGGCCCTGAGCACGCCCTCCCCTCTCACACGTGTCTGCGAGCGGGACGCGTGCATCTTCCTCTCCCTTTCCCCTTCCTCTTGCTCGTTCCTTCTCCCCCTCTTTACTTTCTTTTTTCATCTCCTCCCATCTGTCCTTCTCACATCAGGCTATTTTTGGGGATGAGTTTCTCACTGTCAATATGGTAGGAACCGTGGTACATCTCATGTCTTAGAGGATGAACACCGCTTTGGGAAGCCGTTCCAAGCACTTACCTTGCGTGGTTCATCGTAAGCCCTACCTTGCCCCTGTCTTGGAGGGGTTT
>NW_010531745.1:0-2529 GCF_000687285.1 Phaethon lepturus | reverse complement strand
ACGGGCGCTAAAACCTGACCGCGCTCTCCTCCAGCTGTGAGGCGGAGGAGAGAGACATCAGATTTCAGAGCCCTTTAGCCCCCGGTCTCGAAACGCCTCTGAGCCTTGAAGTGGTTATTAAGCAGCCTGAAGCCGAGTGTGGTTTTGGCAGGTCATTACTTGCGTCTTTGTAACTTCCAGGGGCTTTTAGTCAAGGCAGGATTATATTTTTACTTCAAAGTAATAGGAACCGCAGGACCACAAGTGAATTTTTAATACCCTTCATTTACCAAAATACCTCCCAGAGAAATCGGGAGACGGCGGTGAAGGCGCGGAGCTGGCAGGGAGCAGATCTCTGTGCGAGCCCAGCTGAGCTGCCGCCGTGCTTTGCTGCTCTCTCCTCCGTCTGAGCGTCTTCCAGCGCTTTAAACACAGGGCAAGTATTTAGCCTCAAATTGTCTGCATGAGCTAAAGGCCACCCAGGTCCCGCGGCGCCCTGGCAGAGCTGGGAGGAGAGCCGGGGCTCGGGGCCGGCTGCCTCCCCCCGCCCCAGAGTGAAGGAGACCTGGTCTGCAGCCCGAATGCGTGGGGGAGCGGGGCGCGGGGGTGCTGCCCGCACCCCTGCCCACCTCGAGGGGGGAGAGCTGCCTTTGCTGGGGTGGGCTGGAGCCGGCGCCGAGCAGGAGGATGGGGTGAAAAGGTGGCTGCTCCGCCGAGGCGCTGCTGCGCAGCGTGGGTGGGCAGGAGATTGCTCTCTCTTGGACCTAAGCAAGGTTTATTAGGGGCTTTTGTTCCAATAATCAATACGCCATTGTCTCTTCACCTTCTAATAAAGCCTTGCCGTTCTGTAAGGGGCTGCAGCTTGAAACGTGATGGCAGACCTCTCTCCGCAGCCGCCAAGGTTCTTCCCCCTCTGCCCCTCTCCTTTCTCTCATCCTTCCCCGCTCAGCTCCTCTCTCCGGGAGATGCCGCGTGTGCCAGCCGGGCGCTCCGCGTCGTGGTTTAATGGTTTGCAGGACCAAGACGAGGGGCCTTGGCTTTCCCGGCCTGGGTACGGCACTTCTCCCCCGGACCCTGGACTCCGGAGGGGAGCGAAGGTCGGGCTCACCCCCTGTGTCGTAGTGATCTTCCGTGGTAGGAATGAGATGAGTTTTATGTGCACGAGGGAGGCTGATCCGGGTGAAATAAAAAGGGGAATTTAAAGTAGATTATTTAAAACACGTTAAAAGCTGGTGTGACCTTTCTGACTCCGTTAAATGGCTTCAATTCTGCATATTGTAAATCTACTCTTTCAAGTGAGACGGTGCACAGAAGGGTTGGTGCCGTTCTGCCAACCCCTTTCAGCAGTTCACCGGGGTTAACGCTCAGACCAGTGACCCTGCGGACGAGTCCGCAAAGGCCGGGGTGGAGTTGGTGGGGAGCAGCAGCGGGTGCTTCTGCGGGTGCTGCGCGGGCAGCTCCGCTCGGGCCGGGCTTGCACTCGTAAAAAGTTCGTGGGATCTGGAAAACAACTGTTTTTCAGATGAGAATTGGAGTGCTTTTTAGTTTTCTTAAAAACTTTTCTGTATTTTCTCAGCAATTAGACTGTTTGTGAGACTTTGGGTGCCTGGTGGGAAGGAGAGGTTTCAGTGGGACGTCTCAGGGTCGCTTCTTTCCCCTGTGATCGGCATAAAGCAGTTCATCCACTTGGAAGCCGAAACCACCTTTTTGTTACTGTTTTATCGCACGTGCTTTAAGCACGGCACGGAGTGGCCGAAGCCGCTGTTGGGGAGGTTTATGGGCTGTCCATCGCTTTGGAGTGTCTTTTGTTCATCGGTGCCTTTTCATGAGCGAGATGTTTATTTGCCTCGCGAGCCCGTGGCTTGCCTGTCTGGGGACGGTGTCCTGGGAATCGTACCGGCTTGTCCCGATGCTCTGGCACCCACGGTGACGCCGGACCTTCGGGGTCTGCAGGACCCCACCGAGCTGTGAGATTAAATGTACCGTTGCTTTGCTGGCGCGTTCGTCTGCCTTGGGGAGCTGCATCTGAAATAAGCCCCTGTTCGTACAGCCTCCCCGGCTGCCAGCTGGCAGTATGTTAAGAGAAAACCAAATCATTTGCAGTTTCTTTCCCATAAACATCTCTGCAAGGCATAAAAGGCTCCGGTGCAAAAGCAAACGTGAGTGGAGGGGCTTGAACAGCCCCCGCTGCTAACGTGGGATAATCCAGTTTGGCAGGAGGGAGGCTGAGCTGGCGGGGCTCCTTCCCGGGGCTGCGCTTGCCTCTGCTTCGCAGCTGGAGAACGTCTGGGTTGTTTGTCATTAATAAAGGCCGGGGCTGCTCCGCGGGACGGCGCCGCTGACAGACCCAGCGCGGGGCTTCTTATCGCGGGGACAGGCGGCACGAGGGACCCCTCGGGTGTGAACGGGCTGGCTGCTCCGTGGTGGTCACACAAGCAAGCTGAAAATTAGGAGGGTGGGGGGGAAGACGGCAGGTCAACAGCTTTCTGTTCACAGGGGGGTTATTCGTGGGCAAGGCTGGGAGGGCGGCCCCAGGGGCACCCACCCAGG
>NW_010531744.1:35265-35867 GCF_000687285.1 Phaethon lepturus | reverse complement strand
ATGGCGTCGTATTCCTGGTTCGTGGGCCGCTGGGTCTGCACGAACATTTGCTTCAGCAGATGCCGCTGCTGGGCTGTTTTTTTAAAGTTCAGTTTGGTTTTCGGAGGGGTGGGCGGCCGGCTGGAGCTGCCGTCCCCTTTCTCGTTTGCACTTGCCCCCGGTAACTCGCTTTTGCCATTGGACTCGGTCACTCGGAGGTTTTTCAGGTTGATTTTGATGGGACTCACTTTCCGCTCTGCCGAGTTCAGGTTGTTGCCGGAGGCATCGACTGAGCCGTTTTCGCTCGCGGCCCTCAGCTCATCCAAGTCGTCCTCCCCTTCTCCGCCACCATTTTCTGCCGCCGCCTCCTCCTCCTGCCGAGCCGCCTCCTCCACTTTCTTATTCTCCTCCGCCACCTTCTTCTTCCTCCTCTCCGAGAACCAGCTATCGATTTCCCTCCGCGTCATCTTCGTCTCCCCCCTCAGGCGGTTCACCTCTTCCTCTGCAGGAAGGGGATTTTGGGCGAAACTGCTCTCCAGGGCCTTCAGCTGCTCCGGTGCCCGCTCTTTGTACTTGGTCGGCGTGAAGTCGGGTGCCTGGTGCCACGACTGCCGCCGCGGTGG
>NW_010531744.1:24949-35176 GCF_000687285.1 Phaethon lepturus | reverse complement strand
GGGGGGGCCGGCGTGGCTGCCGCCGCCATGGGACTCAGCTCAGCTCCTCTGGGCGAGACGTCGAAGGCTATTTCGGGCAGGGAATCGAGAGCGCTGTCTCCAGGGAAGACGGCCCGACCGCCTCTCACGTTCCTGTAGTGATACCTCCTATCGCTGAACCATTTTCGAATCTCCTTGGTGGAAAGGCCCGTGATTTTTGTCAGCCGCTCGACTTCAGCCTGGCCAGGGAACTGGTTTCTGCAGAAGCTGCCTTTCAAGGCCGAGAGCTGCTCGTGGGACTTCTTGTTTTTGTAGACGTTGGGATCCAGGAAGGTCTGCGAGGAGATGGCCGGGCAGGCGGTGAGCAGCGACTGGGCGCTGTTGACCACCTTCACCCCCGACATGTTGCTGGAGCTCACCGTGCCGTGCTGTGCCGCCGGCTTACGGAAGTCACTGCCAAGGTGAAGGAGGAGCTGGTGCCCTTCAAGCCGTTTGCCATGACGGGCTGCGTGACCAGCAGCCCGCCCGTCCCCTCCGGCTGCCCCACCACGTGGCCCGGTAAAGTCGCCTGAATAAGATGGGGGACGCTCCCGGGGTTTGCAACCAGCGGCGTGTTCAAAACTGTAATGGTGGGTTGTGGCACGGACTGAATAACAGTGTTGAACATCTTCTTCCTGGCATCTTCAATTTCCTCCGGTGACCAGCTGATGCCCTGCTTCAACCTCTGGGCAGTGAACCAGATCTTCAGCTGCTCTTCTGGGTACTTTGTCACCACGGTCAAGTAGCAGAGCTCGGCTTTTGTAGGGTAGGGGAACTTGTGGAAAGAGTTTTTGAGGAAGCTGTTGGAGTCCATGGCGGCGTTGTACGTTGGAATGCTGCTCAAGGGGATCATCACCTTGGGAAGGGACTTGGACGTAGGTAGCTGCTGATGCAACGGGGGTTGCTGCTGCAGTGACACAAGTTGTGCAACACCCGCCTGCAGAACAGGCACGTTTCCAATGATGGAGCCATTCACCATATGAGATGATTTTGTCGAACTTGCAGTGGGCTGGCTGACCGGCACGGAGCCGTTTGGGAATGAATGCTCTCCATCTTTCACCTCCGACTCACTGCCCAACTGACTTGACGCATTCTCCTTCAGTGTATGGATTTTTTTGGCCTCAGGTTTACCTTTCATTATCTTCATGATGGGGGTTTTGGTAATGATAATTTCAGACTGGCCATCCACCCCTTCTTCAGGAACCTCTCCCGGAAGGTCATGGCTGCTGGCAGCCTCACAGAGACTTTGCTCCACGGAGGTATGATTGTCCTGCTTAGCCACCCTCCAGACGAAGCTCGTTTCACCAGCGTGCGACTCTGCATTGTGGTGCAAGAGCCCTTCGTGGCTATTTGCCAGAAAGTTGCACGCAACACACGCAAACGCAGGGTCTTTGCTAAAGTCTGAGTGCTCGGAGTCCAAGTGCCCAAAGAAGTGATGAACGTCTTGAGATCCAAAGTCGCAAGACTTGCAGATGTAAGTGTCGCTATCAGCGATACCACGGTGCCCGTTAGACAAAGCTCCATTATTACTGTTACTGGCACCAGCGTCACTAGCTGCTGGCCCTTCTGCAGGGGCATCTTGTTGCGTTCCTTCACGACCACCTTCTACAGCGTCCAATTCGGTCTCCTGAAGCACCAGTGTTTTTACTGGTATCATGCAGGGAGTTGTGGATTTTCTTTTGCTAGCCATCACTACAATTGATCCAGATGATTATTTTTCTTTCACTTAAATGAAATTTAAATTTAAAAAGCGCTATTGCAAGTGCTCTGTGGTCGAGATTCCAGCAAATTCATGATGTCCCAAGGAGGTGTTGTCAAATGTTGACAAATGTTCATATTTGCCACTGAACCTGAGGACAAGGAGAGGGAGGAGGGGTTAGTTTCCTTGGCATTAGACAAAGCACAACTGTGCTGGTATTTAACTGTTTCACTCAATAAATAATTTTCAGCCTCTTTCACTGGAAAAATCTAACTTGACCTTGGATTTACTGGCTTTTCACACATACAACCTGTGAATTACCTGTTTAAAACCAAACACACAAATATGCCTCTTACAGCCCGCATCTGTAATTCTCATTTGAGGAGGAAAACCACAGAAATTTCCCCTCACCCTGCCCTGCCAAGACTCGTCACCGCTGTTTCGGCAGGGAGAGCGGTGCCTGGGCTCCCTGCGCGCCCGGGCTCCCAGCTCAGCAGCACGCAGGAGGCGATACCAGGCAGGGTCACCCTGGGAAAGCTGCTTTCCATCAGAAAAACCTGACCAAAAAATCAACGCGTTCGCCACAGAACGTTTCGATTTCTTCAAAATCGGCATTTTCCAACCGTTCTGGCAGGAAGTTTCTCGCCAGCTCAAAGCACCGTGCCCGTGCCAAGGGCTTCTGCCCGCAGAGACGCCTGGAGCTCCGCTGCAGCGAGCAAGGAGGCTGCAGCCAGAGCCACGTATTTTAGCCTTCCTCCCTCAGCAAGCCCGCAAAGCATTTGAGAGATTCCCTCCCCAGCCCACGCACAGTTCGTTACTGATTTAACAGCATCCGTTGAGTCTTCGACTGGAGCTGCAAGAGAAGGTAAGGCCTCAAAACTCAAGGGCAGCATCACACACGTGCTCCTGGCTCCTCGCCTTCCCCTCCCGCTATCTTTGCAGCTTTCAGCATGCACACAGCGCAGTGGATTGGGAGTGTTTCCTAAGAAAGTGTAATTCCTCTGCAACACAAGCCCATTTTTCTGGGCTTAGGGTGACCAGAGATCTGTCACATTTAAAAAAATAAAAATAAAAAAAAAAAAAAAAAAAAAAAAAGAATAATTTTTTATCTCCTCCCCAGCTCCCCTCCCCAAAGCTAAAGCAGCTCCTGAGCTGCACCAGCCTGTGTCAGGCCAGGGCATTAGCCACAACCTTATTTGTGACCTGATGTAGTTTTGCCATCTGCACAGCGGGTGCTCGGTGCCTGCGATCTCAGCCCGAGGGCGGCAAAGCTGCCCGCTGTAGCTGGCACCAGGGTCACTTGCCTGGTGAGGGTCCTGATGACAGGGAAGATGGCACATCTGAGGGAGCGACATCTCTGCCTTAACCCCTACACCAACCTCTTCTACAGCAACTCTCCTTTTTTTCCTTTAAACGCAGGGATAAAATGGTATTTTTCCAGATTGCAAGGTCACTTGGAAGCATATGGACGCACTGATTCATGTTACAAAGACTGTGCCAGGTTTTCCTAGGATTTACAGGAACAGTGATGGAGCTTTATAAAAACACTCATAAAAACTTCAGCTTAAAAAAAGACCAACTTACCATCCTACCAGATGACTCAGAGAGGTAACTCCTATCAGTTACAGCAGTTGTGCACCAGTAGCTTTCTCGTATCAGATATTCTGAGCTGATCTCATGCACCGAGAAATGCAGATTGGGCAAATGACTTTGTGGTGCTTATGCAATACCTCCTCTGCTTATTTTTGTCGGTAGCTTTTAGAACAGAGGAATGAAAGGTCCTAATGCAACAAAACAAAACAAAACAAAACAAAAAATCAAATGCAGGAAGTATGATTTGACCTCTCTAACTTCATTAGAATTTTTTTTTTAAATCGTTCTGGAAAAAATGATGTCAGCTTTCAAACAGGAGAGCCTGGATGGCCGACTCTGGCCTCAGCAACTCTCAGGCACCATTTAAAAGACTGATGGGAAAACGTAACTTCCCGTTAATGTGGGTTGATCTGAGATTACAAAACAGTCCTGTAAACAGTGTTAGTCATCACCGAACTTGGCTTCAGGAAAAACTGTTTGCTATGCTAAAGCCTCATGAAAAGCTAGAAATTATAACTTTAGAAAAAATCTATAAATAAAGAAAGGTATTAAAGCTGTGATCTGGATTCAACAGTGCCAACTGCATGCTCTCAATACCTGCTTTATGCCACTCTCATCCCACCTTTTCGTGGTTAGTCCTTCCCTCTGCAGAGGGCCAGAAAGTTATTCATTAGCATTAGCAAGTCGAATACTTGGATGACTATGAATGGGCTTTGCTATTCAGCAGGGAACAGCATCCATTTGCCACCAATCCCAAGATCCTCATTTTTGATGCTAAGTTAAATATTACACAACCGAGCAGGCTGCGATGACCTTTCCAAGGCGAGTCAATTAGGAAAAAAACAATAAGACCAGCCTGAAGGCTACAAAATATAGCTTTAAAGGCTGAAAGGAGTTTTGTGTCAGGGAAGCGACAGTAAAAGTGAATTCTTATTTAATTTTATTCTGCAGCTCTACCACAGGTCAGGGAGAAACTGCTGGGCCCTCTGCAAGCTTTTTCATTTCCAGGAAACTCCTGATAGAGATCCAGTTCCACAGGCTCCGTCACGGAGATGGCTCGAGTCCCAGAGGGATCTTACCTTCTGTTTATGGAGTCGCCAGATATCAAAAAGATGATTTTTCTCTGTCAAGAGAGTAAACTTGATACAGAGCAACAGAGATACACAAAGACCCCCACTGTGCCACGTTACAGAGTGCCTCTCCTGAGCATGCCGTCGCTATTATTTTGGGTCAATGTGAACAGCCTGACCCACCTACGGAGAACCTAAAAGCTCTGCATTTCATTTACCAGCACATCTGCATCGAGCTCCGTGCTCTCTCCAACAACTTGCGTTAAAAACGCAATCAAAGCAGCCCCAGCCGCCAGAGCTCTCCTGCTGGGGCTCCAATATTAATGCCACCTGAGAACACAGATTGCAAATGTAGCTGGAAGTGAATCACAGTGCCAATTTACTGAGAGAAAAAAAAATTAATCAAGTGTACTGTTTGTCCGTTTCATTTCCATGGAACAGTTGCATAACCACATGTTCGGAGCATGTTTTATTCACTGCTCACCTTCTGGAATGCACTAATACTTTAATACACCACTAATATATAACAGAATGGATAATTCACTGATTTCTCCATCATTAAAGTAAGCGAGGCTGTTTTAATGGGTAGGGTAAATTAATGGCAGAAAAATGAATCAATTAAAAACCAGCCTTACAATGGAGCTCCGTATACCACCGCTGCAAATGTCTCAGACCAATTTGTACAGCCGTGTGTGAAGAACTTAATTTCCTATGTATTATTTCATGATGAACGGGAGCAGACAGACATTAGCTGAATGCTACCTGGCAGACAGCAGGACAAAGGGATTGTCCTTAAATTCATGATTCCTGTTTAATTTACACCTGCTAATTTAAGAGCGAGGTAGCACAATAAGCAGGTCAAATGACCTGTGGACCTAAACCCGCCACTGCTGTTGGAAGTTTGAGGGAAAACTGACTTAAAGCAGGGTCAAACTGATTCAGTCCCAGTGACGCTCCCAGAGAAACTAATGCTGGCAGGAAAGGCATCCCAAAGGCGCCTTCAGCCTGGCACATGGCTGGGGGTATGTTTCTCTCGTACCTAAAGCACCAGGAACCGACCCTGGGGCTGATGCGTGTTCGCTCACACGACAGCGAGACAACTGCGCGCACCCCGCTCCTGCGACAGGGCCAAGCAGCCCGGCACTTGCACCAGGCAGGCACAAACCCCGGCGAACGGCTTGGGTTGGGTCGTGGTTCCCCATCCTCGACGTACAGCTGCCATTCCTTGTCTACACAGCTCCCAACTTAAAACGGTTTAAAAAGATCACCACGAGAAAGATCTGCTCCACTGGTAGATACGGTTTGATGCTGTTGTCACCATGTTGTGGCTACAGGGACAGCCAGGCTGGTGGCCACCCACCCGCTTCTGAAGGGCTGCGGCTCAGAAGAGGCAAGCCCTGCGTGCCGAGCCAGCGGTGAGGGAAGGGGAAGCCGCAGGCTGAGCACGCTCCGGCATTGCCCGGGTCTGCCCATTTCTCCTCCGTGCAGGACACCCACGCAGGCCACATGCCCGCAACCCACCTCCAGCTGACAAACAAGTACAAGGAGCACCGTGAGACGTGCTAGCCCTAGCAATTCAGAAGATAATACTAGAGGAGGAAGATGGAAACTCTGAAATTCGGGATCCCAACCTATGAAAACAGCGCAGCATTTCTGCTAGAGACAGCCCAAAACCCCACAACGGTGCTTTGAGCAGTCCCCTCCTGCAACGCTTCCCGTACGAGCTCTCCTTCCAGCCCAGCACAGGAGCCTTCCCGTCGCCATCGGCGGTGGTGGTGTCCATTAGTGTCCACCACCATTAGTGGTGTCCAGGTAGACACCACTAACCCTCTGCTGAGCAGCTTCGCCTCCGCTGAGGAAGGCAATGCTGAGACCGGTCAAAGTGAGCTTAGCAATTTCAGAAAATTTACTTCTGCAGAGATTAACAAAGGGAGGTTTCGAAATCTGCACTGCTGAGTATGAACTTTCAGCTTTTTCCAGCTTGGCTGGATATAACTGGTTTGGTTTTAAATGTTTCAGTGAATTAATGAGTTAGGTTGTTAATGCAAAACATTCATTCCGCACAGTGCCAAGGTCCCCAGTTAGAAGATTAATTTTTGTGACCTTTTGCAAACCTCGCCTAGAAACAACCACCAGAAAACCCACCAGGCAGCACCACCGGCCAGCCAGCGCACAGCCAGGCACAGCAGCTCTGCTCCCGCCACCCGGGCACGGGGACGATGGGACAGTCGCCCTCCAGCCCAGCCATCTCCCGAGTGCCCAGTGCTCACACCGGGGACGAGGCTCCAGACGGACACGTAGGATGGCTACGCACTCTACTGAGGGGTCCGGTGTTTGATGCAGCTCTGCTGAAGAGTAAATGCTCAGTTAAAAATAAATTAAATTAAAAAAAAAAATCAACACCAAAATAGAAGTAAAATAACCGTTTTCTCAACACTTTCGGTGCCTGCTAAGCAGGCAGACACACTCCCCAGGTCAGAGACAAAGTTGATCTTTCCGTCTCATAGGAAGCCAAGGACAATATTGGCACTTTAAATAATAGCGGTTTGTTTTTAAGCTGAAACTCTGCAAGCCCTGGCTGATAGCATAATATGGGGTGGAAAAGGGGCGAAAAAAAAAAACCTCCGAGGAAAAAAAAGTTGACGTTTGAGAGTTTTTGTCACTCCTCTTCAGGTTCTACCTCCAGCCAGGCCCAGAAGACGAACATCCGCCTTTGGGCAGTCCACAGATGACTTCCCAACGTCCCCACCAGTGATTAGCAAGTAAAAGCCAGTAAATAAATGATCCCTGTGGCCAGCACCAATGGGTAGGTGCTCCCTGCAGCACCCAGATCCAAGAGCTGATCCGCCTTCCCCTTCCCACCGTCAAGCATCCCAGAGGGAAATGCCACCGTGCTTCGCAGCGGGTCCCTCCCAGTAGGACAGACACCCATCTGCTCTGGATGGTGCTGGGTGCCAGCTCAGTGGTCTGGGACTGGGTGCATTTACCTTAGTGCTGGAGAGGAACACGGCAGGTCCACATAGCAGTGAGCACAGGCGTACATGGGGCACAGCCCCGCGACCGACCCTGTTGCCAGCCATGGCAAGTCCTGGAACTCTTTCGCTTCAGGTGGGCATTAACATTTGCTCTGCATTTGCAGTCCGTTCATGAGAAGCCACATAGGTGTCCACCAGTTGTGTTAGTTATCCAGCTTATTGCCAAAACGTGCCCGGTGTGGGCTGGCAGGAGGGAGGAAGGCTGGAGGCTCCTGCACTCTCCAGACCCAGCGGAGAAGGGGCAAAGTCTCGTTCCCCAGCCAAAGGCTGCCCCATGCCAGCTCTCACCCGTGTTTCATCTCCACAGTCTTGGAGTCACAGGCTGTGATTACAACAAAAGCGTAACGAAGCATGGGCAGAGGGCATGCAGCAGCATCACCAACAGCCTTGGAGGACACAGTCCCCTGCCAGGAACAGGGCAGCTACCTCTCATCCACCCTGGGGACACGCTATGTGGAGGAACACGCTCCGGCAACTCGGCAAAGACCTCTCCAGGCTACAATCCTGTGGTTCAGTACGGACAGACACAGTTCGAGCGAAGAGCCCACCTCTCCAGATCAAACCTCAACTTCCCAGGCGCAGACGGCACCTCTCTCTTAGCTGCGCCAGCACGGCTCTCTAACGGCATGTAAAAGGCAAGATTTGGCAGGGCTGAGCTCCTCTGTTCCCGGTCTGGGCTGTGCATCCCGGCTAGCTGGGGCGCAGCATCCTCCCTGGGTAACTTTGCAAAGCCTGCAGCTGGAGGGGAAGTCACAGGATGGTCTCCAGCAGCCTAAAAAATGCCGGCACCAGAGCATCATGCCGGCTCCCGGCAAGCAGTGCACATCTCCATGCCATGCCCTTGCCTAGGGCTGGCACCTGTAGAGTGTCTGCCACCCAGAGCCTGGTCCATAACCCACACCGAGGTCGTGACACACTTAATTCTTTTGGGGCTTAAGCTTGTACAGGACTGCAAGTTCCCATGAATAAACAGTTAATGAGATTTTCCCCTCCAGAGCAGATCGCTACTGTGCTAGCACTGCAGGCACTCAGAATTCAGGTGCTCTCAACAGTAACAAGGAAAGCAACCAGCGATAAAATAACCACAACCCAAGAGAAGCCACACAGGCGAGAAAAGCCTCTTCGCATCTTATTATTTTGCACTGCAAAAATGTACAAACACATGCACAAATTTCAGCAGTTTTGGGCTTCAAACAGCATCACATAGTCAACATTTGTACTAAGAAACAATTTCTCTTTATGTCGAGTGGTCAGGGTGCTTTGTAGCTTAAGCCTGGCTTTGAAAACGCGGGTACAGTCTAAAGGCAGTGGAAGCCGGTTGGCCGAACAATCGTATTCATTCTCCATTACTTGGCAGGCCTAGAGTAGAAAAGCGTCTTTTCCATTTAGGCTAGTTAAACAGAGCTATTCATTAAAATTTTGCCCTTCTACAAGCTGCTGTACTTCTCCATTTAAAACCTGCCTTTAAGAGAAGGCCTCCCTCCTCTGCCCCGCAACGCTCCCCGTCGCCCTGTTTCAAGTCATCACCCATTTACGAGCTGTGTTTTCGGATTGTTCTCGCGCTCCCGTAACAGCAGCAACTCGCCTTTGCCGTCGTTACCTGGGTAGAGGCTGGCTTGCTGCCTTAGCACGCGGGGACTAACGGTAATTATCTCCGCTTTTTTTTTCAAACGAGCACAAAACTGAGCGAGGTGGAAGGCTAGAAAGGGGCGGCTGAAACAGAACGCGATCAGAGTATAAAAATAGGTCACTAGGATAATATAACCTTTAGACTATTGGCAATGTGCCCCCCTTAGAGACAAGCCTGCGTGCTATATTTCAGGAGAATGTCAGGAATAAAAAAAAAAACCACAACACACATCAAAACAAAACCACTGATCATCCCTCCGAGCTCTGCGTGCTTCTGTTTGAACATCACTAACATTAATTCACTCCTTTTCCTCTGCCCTCATCCATTTGATCGAGCACAAAATAAACCTTATGCAACCATACCGTTAACATCGTCCAAAAAAATAATAATCTCTTTTGGCATAGGGGCTTCATTACAGATTTGCTCCGAGTTACACTACCTTAGCAGAGTTCACAGTCCCAGCGTCCCAGAGACCCACCTCCATAGCTTCAATCCTCACATTTTGTCCATGTTGCAAAACATTCCTGGCATTCCCCCAAAGGAAAAGGTCCAGCAGACGGATAATCATCTCTTGACAGAGCCAGCTCCGAGGTTAACACTACCAGCAGAGGACACCAGATAGCATTAATGGAGCTTCAAGAAGTCCCTCAGCTCATCGGTATCTGGGTCTCCCATCACCTCGCACTCAGCTGGTGAGCACCAGCGGTGCGGTTTGTGCCTGAACAGGACAGTATGAGAATATCAGTCATGTTTATAAACGCACAGGAGCTCCGATTGCAGCCCCTGGTGCTTTCTCTAGGAGGTTTGCCTTTTGCTTGCATGGTCAAGGATCTGCTTGTGATCGCATCTCGATCACAGGCACCTCAGACGGCCCCACGCAGGTCAGTAATATTCTGCCCCACGTGGTGGGGCAGACGTGGCTACGTGCCTCGCAACCCCAGGCTTAGAGCTTAGCATCAAGCATCACCATTTAGGGAGGGCAAGACGGGCTTTGGCAGATGCAGTCCTTTGGAATGCATGTGAAAAGGGGTAGGTTACACCGAAAATACGCTGCTTTTATTGTCTGAAATTGCTGAACTGGCTCCAAGCCAAAAAACTATTGGGGGAGCTTGGAGTAAAGATTCCTGCTTCCCAAAGCAAAATAAGAACCGGAGTTAGATCTTGGTCCACGTTAAATTTCTG
>NW_010531744.1:15577-24907 GCF_000687285.1 Phaethon lepturus | reverse complement strand
TCCCCAGCCGATGGCAACAGTGCACACCAAGCGCAGAAGCCCACCGTGCTGGCAGCGCTGCTCCGGCCTGCCCAGCCCCAAGGAGTCATCCGGGGGGGAAACCTCCGCGCCCGTGTTTCTGAAGCACTTCTGCTCACCGCCTCACTTCCAGGTTTGCATACCCACCTCCATATGGGCGACCCTATTCAGGGGTCATCACCCCAAATTCAGGAACCACAGCTCTAGATGCTAGCAGCAAATTTATTGTTAAAAGAAAACCAGTGTCAGCTTTTATACCAGCACCGAAACGATCCCGCTGCACAACCACAAACCCAAAGCCTGCTAGAGGGTCACACTGTTTTCTCACTGAGCATCCAAGTCCCTTGTGCAACGAAGAAACGCTGGAGACAGGCTGATCACCAGCTACTGAGCTGCCACGTACGGAACGGACCCGCAGCAATTCCAGGGAAATAAAGAGTGTCCAGAGCTTTAAAATGAGATGTGGGTGGGAAGGACTAAACCGAGCTACTAAATAGTACCAGACAGCAAGCGTAGGGCGCTGGAGCTGATCATCTGCAGCACAGACTGAAGACTGTCACAGTGCTGCACCCCTTCCCAGCCGAGCATTTTTGGATTACTTCATCCACCGTGCCCTTTTGCAATATGCTAGCTTCGAACGCTGCGTTACATTCTGGCTCAGCATCAGCTCCCATTCCCCCACTTACAGTTGCTATAACCAAAAAGACAACTGCAAAATACTTCGGCTGAAAGTAAGGAAACGGGGTTTGGCAGGTCGGGATCATGGATTAGTTTTTTTTCTCCCCCATGGATCGTGCTTCAGAGTTGTCCTTTCAGACCTTGAGCGCAGCCGATGGCTTTTGCAGCTTATTGAGTCCACTGGTTTATGGCAATGTTTTTCTGCTCACTGAACTGGCTCATTCTTTTAGCAGAACAAACTGTTCCACGTTGAGGCAGGAGTTGGCTGTGTTTTAACAAAGGATTTTTCCCTTCTGACAGTGTTTTGCAAAAGACCCAAAAAAAGGAGATTGGAGCCAAGTTACAAAAGGTCAGGAGAGGCGAGTCAAGCACTGGGTGTAGTTCCTGTATGTCACAGCCAGTCAAGGAAATGGGTGGGGAGACGAGGAATGGCATTTCGAACTGCAATAATATGTACAAAGTGATATTAATGAGGAATGGGCTTTTGAATGAGGATGGCAAGTATGCAAGCACTGTAATTTTTGCTTTACAAGAGCAGGCTCGTTAGGTAGGCTGAGGTCTCCGCAATCATTTATCCGTGTGAAGTACGCATTTGAGAGAGTTCAAGTAGCACTAGTAGCAAGAAAAGGCAGTCTTATTTACTTCTCCTCCCCAAGCTGATTTCAAGGAGCTACCGTACTCTGATCTCCCGTCAGCCAAATGAATATTCAAAAGGCTTTTGCCAAGCAAACGCCAGTCAATCACCAGCACAAAGCTCGGGGAAAGAAATACTGGGCTGAGCCTGTGTGGGACTGGCACCTTGTCCCCTCCCGCTCTGCTCTAGCATCCCAGCCATTTTTAATGCGGGGCAAAGCACTCCTGCAGAGGCTGCTCTGCCTGCTCCCTTCCCTGCCAGGCAGCAGGACAACACCGCTAGAGCGGAGGTGCTGCATGGAGGATGAGCATCCAACTAGCGAGGGTGCTATGGGTGGGGAAGGACCCCGGCACTGTGGTCCCAGCAACACAGCCCTTCCTAAGGAGTTGACGACAGATCTTCCCTCTCCTAGAGGCTGGGACCACAAATATTTTTGGCATTGGATGGACAGGTTTCAGGTGAGGCTTCCACTCCCTCAGCAGCAGGCAAGGTCAGGGTCTTTCTGTGCTATGCATGGGGCACGGACAAACCAAGAGGACCAACTCCGGCCTTGCAGATATTGGGAGGAGGGGAGCCAAGGGGATCTGCAACAGTTGACAGTATGTCATGCCTAATACTCCAGCTTTTCCAGGCCTCAGAGGATCCCTGAATAGAAAGAAACCACCCATCGCTGGAACACAGCCACTTTTGTGGCTGGAAGGGGCAGATGTTCAACCCCATACAACAATGCAACACAACAGTTAAGACTGTAAGTGAAGAATGCTTCATCCACTTAAAACTGAAGAGGGAAACTAGGGACACCATCTAATTCTAGAACTACCATTTGGTCCTGATGCTTAGGGTTCACATACCTACTCTGCAAGAGTGGCACAGGGTTTTCTTCCATTGCCTTAAATAGACAATACCCTGGCCTAAAGCATTGAACCACAAGAACTTCAGAAGCATATGGTTATTTGGCAAGTGTTCAGCTCCTTCAGCTGGAACACAATTTTCCAAAAAAGTCCAGCGGCTTTTTAGTACCTACATAAGTGACAGCCTTCCAGAAGTTCCCACTTCCCAATAGGTCCTGCTGGCACAGAGCAGGGCAGACCATTAAGAGAGGTCAGCATCCTAACAGCCAAATCCTTTGCTGAGATACGTCTGATGAGAAGACGAGCTTCAGAAGTCCTCCTCACCGCAGCTAACATTAGGTTAGCTCCATCACTCAGTTGTCAAGAACAGCAGGCATGGAGAACTACATCGTCCCTACCACCAAACCCTCATTCACTCATCCCCAAGAGCTCACAGGGGACAACCTTCTCCCTTTCTCTGAAATACTCACCATCTCCTTTAGGACTGACAGTAAGAGAAAAATTGATTTGGGATTTCATTCGAGATCTCTGTGGGCAAGATCCAGGAGTCCGAATTGTGTACCTGCCAGCCAGACACAATCCTTGTCATCTGCTCTTCGGTTTGAAAACTGTATTTGTTCAAAACCGTTTGTTAAGCCACCCTGGGCAGGACGCAGAGATACAGAACAAAGTTCAAGGGTTATTTGTGAGATGAACCATGCTTGTCAGGACTCTTCTCTTTCTCCAGCTGTTTAGTGACACTTGGAATGGATTGTCCTTACTGGAGAGTCAATTATTTTTTTTTAGTTGAAAATTCACCATCCTGTGTAGGTCAGCTGTGAGCTGAAAGCATCCCAGTTATTTACTGCTGGAAGCTAAAGGAATTTCCTTACTCTCAGAAGACAGACATTCAAAATCAGTTTCAAGTACAGTTGTGATAAACAAATCGTGTTCTCCTCCTCTCCCTCTCCTGGTTTTTATGTTTGGTTTTTTAAATAGTGCCTGCTGGTCTAACCAACCTTTGCCTCAGTTGCCCTCTGCAACTCCTCGTTTAAAAATTCATTCACAAGGATACAGGGGAACCATAGACATCTTCTGAGAAAAATCAGCAAAGCCAGATCTCTGCTTTCTGAGCTCTCCCTTCGACACTTGATTCCCCAGGGACGGCAATTTTTGAACGCCATTTAAAAAAAATCAAACCACCAAGTATTTGGGTTTTTTCCCCTTCCTGCGAAGGGCAGAAAGTTGGGAGTTGCGTCGCTACCTTCCTACGGGGGACACAGGACCAGGACTTCAGCTCTCCGCCGATGGCCAGCCGGTGGAGTCTCTTGCTGGCTGGAGACAAGCTCACCAGCCCCCTCCACCTACCCTACTCAATAGCTGAGGGCTGGAAAGTCCTATCAGCAGACTGATGAGGGTGACAAGAGGTGTTTTAAAACAGTATGATGGCCCAAGTAAAGGGGTTTGGGTTTTGGACTGAGGTCTCCTACAAGCTTTTATTCAAAATACTGATGTACTCACTAATTTGTGGATCACAAGACCTTGCTACGAGGAGATTCATTTAAAAAATTCAGGCATGCTGTGAGAATTGCTCCCTTGCCATGCGTTAGCGCGCATACCCATGAACTGCCAGCAATTACTAAGCCTCCACTCCGTATTGAAAGCGCTATACAATGGAGTTTGTTATTTTTAAGCCTTTCAAACATCAATGTAGAAAACTTAAGAGCACCGTTTGGAAGATTAAGATACGAACACCACCATATTATTCAATTTAGCTCCAACGCTGAGCACTTATTTCTGTAAAGAGTCAGAGCTAATACTACGTTTCCAACTGCCAACAGAGACAAATACTTACAGCTTTAAGTCAAATTGCACCATGGTCTTGTAAACCAAATTTAGGAAATAACAAGGAAATTACTATCATGATGCAAATACTGCCCAATTGCTGCCAAGCCATACCAAACCTATCTTCAGGTCTTGGCCATAGGCTTAAAAAATAACACTGGTAGAAATTACAACCTGAGGAAACCCCTTCTTTCTTGTGCATGCAGCCAGGTGTGAAGTTACTAGTATCTTTAACAGCTGTATTAGGTGAGTTTTCTAAATATTTTATATGTTCATACAAGTGCAAAGAGGCTTGCTACCACTTCACTGCCCCAGCTCATCACCTGCTTAGGACAGTCCCGCAGAGGAGAGCGGCAGCTCCGGGTTTTGACAGCAATGTGCCAACCCCAAGGGCTCCTGCTACGTGTATTTGGGTCTTGCTCCCATGTTCTTAGCCCACGTGGTAGACACCTCGGTCCCGTCCCCACGAGCGGGTGCTGGCTTACCTCAAAAGAATGACACCACTTGCTTTTCCAAAGAGCTCTGCGCAGCCTCCTCTGCAGAATTAAGGCCACTGCTGAGCCGCATTACTGGCTCGGCTCCCCCGTGTCCTATTTTGAGGCCTTTTTGGGTGCCATAGAAACACATAACAACTCAACTGGGAGGGACCGCTGGAGGACATCTGGGCCAAGCCCCCACTCCCAGCAAAGAGTTTCCATCAATTCTTCACCAGGCAGGCGAAGCTGCCTATCTGTACCAAGCTCTTGTTTCCTACAAACTTCTGCTGCGTGGATACAGAACAGCTTCCTGGCCACTTGTGTGATTTACAGAGACCATTGAGTAATACTTCTTTCAAAAATCCAGAGGAATTGCTCAAAAAAAAAAACAACAAACCCAAAAAAACACCACCAAAAAACTAAACCATAAACATAGATGGGTCCCAGGACTTTTTGGCCTTTCTTGTGACAACAGCAGATAGAGTTTACCAATAGCTGCTCTATTTGCCCAAATCAGACATGCAGACAGGTAACATAAAGGGGAGCAATGGGAGGAAACAGGGAAAGGTTTTCTGCCTGTTTTCTATCGTTACGTTGCTTAAAGGAGAGCTGACTGCTGCATTTTGCCTTCTTGAAATCATCCCACCCTTCGCAAACAATTGTGTGAGTTAGACGAGACTGGGTGCAGGACTAGCAGGATGGGAACAACATCCTTCCATGGGAATAAGGGAATAACCAAGGAATGAAATTAAATGAGAGTCAATTCAAAAAAATAAAAATCAGCTTGCCTATTTGAAGGCTCTCATTTCATCACAGCTTGACCTTTGGAGAAAAGCTGTCTTTCAGTAATCTAAAATTTCCCAGCCCTTCAACTGAACATGGAAAAGTTCTCACTGCAAAGTGTACCATGGATAACAGAAATATTCCTGATTTACACCACCAAAAGCATCACAGCGTATGTTATAACCTCAGAGAAACGGAAATCAAAACTTCCTTTTCCTTTTTCAGAAAGAAATGAAGGGTGGTCTCATTACACCAGTCTAAAACATTCATCATCATCAGGGTGCAATGGCACATATACATTATTAACTCCGTTTAACCTAACTAAGAAAACAGCAGGACAAACTAAACTGCAGGAGGAGTCAGCGCAGGGGACAATAATGTAAAAATAATGTTTATGCTGTGTCAGCAGGTAGCCTGCAAATACAGGAATGGGGATGACCAGCTGGCCCAGGGGCTTGGTAGTGGCATGATGGAGCCTTTCATTTCTAGGGCAGCAGTCCAAATCGTAGTCACGTTTGCAGAACTTGGTCTTCCAGGCACCTGCTTTCTTCCTTGGGCTGGGAGAGAGCAGACTTGGAAGCATCTTAAAGATATTGCACCAAAATGACTGCGTGTCACACTGGATAAAGCTCAGGACAGCAGGAACTCCCTCTGTACACAAGCCCATCGTCACCTGCTGGCAAAAGATTAAGCGAATGGATGCCTACAGACTCAGGGGAGCAAGGGGAAGAAGTGTTCAGAGTCTGCAGGACTTGTCCCCAGTCAGGTCAGACAAGGCAGCTTTGCAGTGAAACCCCACAAGGGTAATGCTCTTAAGATCAATCAAACGAATCCTTGCATCAAGCTGCTTACCCAAGTGGCCAGGATCAGGCACAGCAGCTGAGCAAGAGGCTTCATTAAGTGAACTTTCCCCGGATTAATGCTGTAAAACTGTACGTACCTTCCAGTGACAGCTGGGAAAGTGGTTTGCGGCGCTGTCCAAAACACTGAAGAGCTAGACTGCCATTCCTTTTGAGGTTCTTCTAGACCGTCTGCTTTCATGTCAAAAGGACTCAGCAATCGTTAGGGGCAGCACCCAAAATTCAGGGCCAGCTGCTTCTATTCATACCCTTCATCCTCTTCCCCCTTCTAAAATCAGGCACAAGTCTCACCACCACCTGGCAAGTGCTGGTGGGTGGTGAAAAGCTGCTAGCAAAGAAGATACCCTCACCTTTTAGCTTACACAAGTTGCCATCTTGGGCAAGGACTGCAGCTCCCCGCCAGCCAAGCCGGGCTCGTAGGAGGATATTCAAGTTACAATGAGCAACTCACCACTTGCCATCCCCCAGAGCGTACAGGTGTTCTGAAATTGTTCACCAGGGATCATCTACGTTAAGAAATTGCTGCTAGTCTCCTCCTCATTGCCTGGTGTCTTTTCCTCATCCCTCCCTTCCTCTGCCAGCAGCTATTTCCATGGCATTTTAGATTCTCCCCAAGCGATGCTTGCTGAGCCTCTCCTCAGAGCATTTCCTTTTAGGATCCTCCAAGAGACAACTCTGAGGCTCTCAGAAGTCACATGTCTGCATGATCTTCCATACACACACCCCAGTCTGGAGCTCACCCTCCCCAGTGCACAAAACAGCTTGAACGATTAGAAGACCCACAACTTAAGGAAAAGTCTATGGCCTTAAATGTGTGTTGTCCCAGTGTGAGATTCACACAAACCACACAAGGGGAAAAGAAGAAGGTTAGAGAGGACAAGTGCCTGAAGATACCACATCCCCTATACCAACAATTTGATTTCTCCCCTTTTACTAGGGTCAGGCCTGCTGTTCAAGACACAGTTTTACTGCGGGAGGGTTCCCAGCTATGGGCAGAGTCTAAGTGAAGAGCTGACGGACCTACCTGAAGTCTGATGCTTACAACCCCCTGACCCAGAAGCAGCTCCAGTCTGTTACCCCGCCACGGATGGCCCGCACTGCCAGCTGCCAGCCTCGCAGCATCCCAGCCGGCACGTCATTAAGTAACTCAAGATACCTCAAAGAGGAAAGGGCTTGGGGTTTTGGTTTTTGGGAAGGGCAGAATGGAGATGAAGGCAAAGCTTCTGTCCAAAAGGGATGGATTTTCCTCAACTGCTGGGCCATGCCTCTTGCACAGGTGATAAAAACTTCATAGGACAAATATTCACACCAAAGATGAAAGAGATGGTCACAATTTACATTCTGCTGCTAAGTTGCTGTGGTGTGCTTCTCAACAGCCTGCACAAGCCATTGTACCCAACTAGATAACTGGAGAGAAATACAGATATCTGTATTTTCATTATTTCTGGAGAGTCAGAGCATTTTTACCCACCCACAAACACCACGAAGCCTGATTTTCTGCCGCGTCTCAAAGCCGCTCTTTTCCGTCTACTCAACCACAGCACCCCACACCGGCTGGAGCTCCATCGCTGCTGGAGGTGCTGACACGGGGCAGGGGTCCCAGGCCAGCGGCTATCCCGGATCCACCCCAGCCCACCACGCTCTAGCAGAGGGAAGAGGGGCTGCGTGCCGTCAGGACAAAGGAGGTTCAGCATCACTCCTCTGCAGCCCCAAGGTACGTCCGCACGCTGTAGCGGGGAGCAGCTCCACATGCCAGCATCTTTATTCACAAAACCATCACCTCTCCCAAGCATCTACCCAGATTTAAAGCAGAAAGGCAGCAGGAGCAAACACAGAAGAATACATTAAAGGAAAACTTCATGCCAAGGCCAAAGGAGCACCTGAAACCCGTCCTACCCAAACTGGCCATCGATTTAAAGCTAAAGGAAAAACTGAAGGTGATGCTAAGGAAGGCTTCACTCCTCAAAGAGCCATCACCTTGCTAGTGCATGTCTGCAGTTATTCAGGGAGCCCCAGCATCTCACAGAGCAAGAGCTCTGGGCACCTATAAACCCATTTATATAGATCATCCTGTTGTGTTTTCCCCAGGAGAACAGAAGAAAGGCCCAGGAGATGGTCACCCTTTCTACTCCATCCAGGCTCTTCAGACACCGGCTATGGAAACGGGCATGGACTGCCTTCCCACCACCACAGCTCCTGGCTGGAAGGGAAACGCTGTCACCGGCGTGTTACAGAAAGGGAAATGAGGCGCAGAGCAATTTTAAATAACTCGCTCAACGTCACAGGAAACTTACAGCAAAGCAAGTAACTGAACCCAGGATCTAGTTATTTATCAGTGATCATCCTTTTAAAGGGTCACCTTTAGTCAGAAACCCTCCCAGTTTGCATACAAAAGATTATACTGAATTATATCAGCACAGAGAATTATTACGAGTTTTCCTTCCAGCCCAACACACTCAAAGGGTTGTTTTGAAAACAAAATAAAACTTGCAGCATGTTCGGTGTGCTGGAACAGACAACTCCCTGAGTGCTGCAGACAGCTGAGCCACCAAGGTGCTTGTAAGGCTCAAGCTGGGAGATAAGGAGGTGTTTCTCCTCCGCAGTTAATCATGGTGTTTTGAAGGGTGGCCTCCAGTGAGAACGAGCTTCCCGCTTCCCGAGTTCCACCTTGGATTTGCATCTTCATTCATAAATACCTCTGGATGAAACGGAATATCGCAGCCTTAGTACTGTGCCAAACATCAAAAAGCCTTTCCCTGCGCATGAGGCCTCTCCTCAAACCTGGTGTGCCATCAGTTTGCACTGCTACAAAACCAACCAAATGCACTTTATCCGTGCTTTCATGGGCCGCGGGCACACTACTTTGCCCTCCTAAAGAAAATCTGCCTACAGTGTCTCTCCGCATACCCCAGTCCATTCACAGAAACTAGAAATGGGTCTTGCTGGAGCTCTCCATACCCTCAGGGTACCCTCACCAGGCATGGGTGAAGGCACCTCAGTGGCATCCAGGCTGGCTGCTCCTGCAAGTCTGCGGGGTGAGGACAGCCACTGTTGGAGCCCCGGCAGTACCACCTCCCCACATACCCCAATGCCTTCCTGGGGGCAGCTCGCCTCGCTCACAGAGCCCAGAGGAACAGCAGAGCCCAGGCTGCAGCATCGCTGCTGATCCCCACCATGGGGAGAGCCCACGCACATGCCAACAGGAA
>NW_010531744.1:4728-15546 GCF_000687285.1 Phaethon lepturus | reverse complement strand
CTTCCGATAAATAGATGCAATTTTTAATACAGCAGACAAACAAATCACACCTGTGGATATCTACAGTGCCCAGATAATCCTCAGTTGATGACAAATAGCGAAAGTGTTGGGCGATAGGTTTGGAAAGGGCCGCGCAGGTCGGAATTTGCCTTTCACGCAATACGAGGCAGGCTGCAGAGCCGGGGGGAGTCAAACCAGTGTGGGTCTAGCCAAGAAGTTTATGCAGCATTTAAGCATCCAGTGGCCTCATCTTTCTGTGTACAAGCAATTTAGTTTGTCACACTGATGCTGTATACGTGTCCTGAGCAGACAGGTCAATAAGAAATAAGAGTAGGAAGGGAGGGATGAGGGGAAGGGATGCAAGGGCATCAGGAAAACAGTGTCTGAGCTGTGAGTTGGGGAAACTTTACAGTTACACCTACTGACTGGGGAGATAGGAAAATGAAAACAGGTAGACCACTGCAGTCAGATCCCAGAACAGTTTCACAGCTCCACGCCCTCCACGCTCAGGGCTATTGCCACCTGCTCGGGGAACGATGAACATTATTCAGTGCTGACCCCAAACCATCACCTTCTGAAGGAGCACCAAATTCCATTGGCTCAGCAGAAAGAGAGAAGAAACATTAAAAAAAAAAAAAAAGAGATAACTTGGCCTCCACTAAGACACTGTTATAGAAAAAAAACCAAAACCCAAGCACTACCAAATTAGAGAGATAAAGGACAATTCCACTTTGCAAAGCCTTCGAGTGGGGAATTCTTTAAGTTCTGCTGCAGATTTGCAGGTGAACATTTGCTCTCAAGAAAAATTACTCTCTCAGAGTGGGGAAATTAAATATATAATTTCCCCATCTCCTCTTTACTGACAGAGCAGAGGCAGCTGCTCAGTGGAATAGCTGATCACAGTCATATGAGTGTGATAAACCCGCCCCAGCCCTTTCTTGCTTTAAGGCTACTCACCAGAAGCCCTTGCTGTCACTCCACAACACCTGACCATAAACCCCAGTGAGGAGCATGTTCAGTGCTGTAGCTGGGAGCAGAGATTTCATCCAGTTTTGTGAAAGCACCACACACCTTTCACGCCATGGATCCTGTCTTCAGTACAGCCACGCCGTCTGGCCAGAATGAACCCTCAGCCCTCTGCAAGAACCAGCTCAGCAGAAGCACCTCCAGTAGGTTATTAGCAACAAGACCAAACTAGCAGCCGTGGGCCTCCACATCCATGGGCCCTAAACACAGGGTTGAAGAGGCGTGACATCAACTATGTCAAAAATTTGCTTGCTTTGAAATCCTACTCTTGCTTATTTATGTTACAGGAGCACCCAGAGGCCTCAGCCAAGCCAACATCTGCCCTACAAAGCTCAGGCTGGAGAAGTGCATTTGCACGTGTAATGGCCACCTCCACCTACAGCTCTGTGGCCAGTCACAAGTAGCTCGTAACAGCCAGGATTTGAGGAGAGGAGGTGCAGCAGCGGGGCAGGAGAGCTCCTGCACAAGTGCTGGGAGCCAAGCCACTGGCCAGACATCATGGCCACTGGTGTCCCTGGGGCTTTTCTAGTGCTCCCATAGCAGAGCTAAGCTCTGCCTCCCAGCAGCCAAAACACCCTGATGAAAACACTGTGCACAGAGCAGGACCGCGCTCTGCAAACCCCGGCAAGGATGTAGAAAAGGTTACTGACCTGTGTTTAGGTCAACAGGTCTAAGACTGATCTGTAGGAAGGATGAAATCAAGAGGTAAAAACAACTACTTTCCAACAAACCAGTGACATACCAAGCTCTTAATCCAATGGACTATTTACAGGCCAAGCACATTCCTTGCTGCTCTTACCTTCATCTGTAAGGTCTGAGTCAACAATGGCTTTGGAGGAGCCTGTTTGAAGGCAACAGGCAGCCCAGGGAACAGCCGAGCCGAAGTCAAATAATTGAAGGGACAACTAAGCACCGCTCACTAGATTTTGCTCCACAACCCAAGTGCTGAAAGTTGAAAACTCAAAACATTTCCTCTCTGAATGCATTAAATTCCCATTTTCTTATTTCAAAGTCTTCTACTTGCTTCAGCATCCAGATATGCACTTCCTAAATGCACTGCTAGGAATAGGGTGTTGTAAACAAAGTTTTACAAAAAAGGAAGGTTAACACACAACATATTTTTCCCATTACTTCAATACATCCTGCAAGCTCTGCAAGCTTGGTAAAGAAAGAGTCTATTTAAAAATCTAGGGTGGGGAAGAATTAGCTCACCAAAACCATAAACAGATTTGCTTTGCACTTTCAGTCCAAGAGAAAAACAAGACAGGCTATGTGCATATTGATGCACACAATAGCACAATCATTTTAAAAACAAACAAATTGGGAGGGAGAGGATACCAGAGGAGGGTGGGGGGAAAGGAGGAGCGGAGAGAAAGGGGCCAAGACCTAGAGCAGACATCCCGAGTTTGGTTCTTAAAGCTTCCTAAGAAAATATTGGAAAGCCGCTGCGTGCCAGCGCAGGACCACGAGCACGCAGCGAGGATGACACATGTTGCTACAACGCCACGATCTGTCTCTGGGTGCAAGCCCTCGAGTAATAAACGACATTATTTTCTGCAGATGTAACACAAAGGATTCCTTCCCACTTACCCAGTGACCTTCCACACCAAGCATCCCAATACATTACCATACCATCTTTCAGTGGCAAATACCAAGGGATATAAAATTGAATTCCCTTCTCCCTACTCTTCCTCCCAAGAGGCCCCGACTCTGTTTACCAAGTCAGAGTGAAGCTACAAAAGCTTTCCCCTCTTCCTCCTGCCAAATTCTCCATCTGTAATGGTAAGACAACCCAGAGAGCAACAACGTTTGCTGCATTTACAGGATTAGTGCCAGAAGGTATTTGAGAACCCACCTAGTGTGCAATGAATCGAGGTAGCTTCAAGGAGGACAGCTCTCAGGAGGCTGAGGGTGCACGTGGATCCCAGCACATCACGTGCTGCAGCAGGGTCCATTAGTTTATTCCTACCAGTTTAACAGACTGGATTTAGCCTGCAAAACTGGAAGTGTGTCAGGAAGGCTACAGCAAACAGCATCAGTCCCCAGTTGTACTCTCAACGCTGATTATTTAATAAAGTCTAGAAACAAGCAGTCTCCAGGCATGCCACAAGCTGGGTAGAACTCACTCTAGGGTTTGAAAATCCCCATTTCCATGGGGACATTGCTATTTATCACACAGCCATGAAATGGGTGAATGAATTCCCCGCCAGTCTGCCCACGAAGGCTTAACCATACAGCTTCATTTCTTACAAACAAAATGGCTTTGCTCTGGTACAAGACCCAATTTCTTCTTCAAAAATCTGGAACAGCATAAAGCATAATGGAAAACCCGAGTATTATTCCCAAGCACGTTTCTTCCACCCGCAGAAGCCAAGGGGAAAACGCATCGCTCTCCTGACCCCTCATCCACAACACAACAGGTGAACATTTCTTCAGTTATATGGATTCTTAGGGGTGGGGAAAAGCAAATAAATCAGTGGTCTAGCACAAAGACAGAGCAGCACCAGCCAGGAGAAGAGTACAAACACGTGGGACATCTAGAACAGCCTTCACAGGAGAATCCTGCAATGCGCCCAATTTCTCTGCCCAAGCTACATGGACAGAAGGGTGCACGGTGCGCACTGCACACGGAGCCCGAGGTGGCAGCGGCGACCTACCAGCACGACGGACCTCGGCCTTGGCCTGTCGTTCTCCAGCTCCTCCTCCACGCTCGCGCGCATGTTTAAGGTGCCTGCAGTCGCTTCAGCTGCGCCGGGATTCAGGGCTGGAAGAGAAGATGTTGCATCAAAAATTACTGCTGCACCTCCAAGGGAGAAGGTGACCCTTGGTTAGCAAAGGATGAATGCAAAAATAAAATGCTGATCAGCTTAAGGTGCCCCCCAGCTCATACCATCCACCCACCGTGCTCCACGGTACATCCTCACTGAAGCATCCCAAAACACACATCTTTGATTTTACTTTTTTTTTCCAGTCAGTTAGCACAGACATCCTTTATCGGAAGTTAACCAAGTTCGCCGGATTCATCGCCAAGCGCCCAACCGCGCTGCTCTCGACCCAGCAGAAGTAAAAACCTCCCGGCTGTGTCGTGCTGGAAAGCAGGGACCCTGCTCCCCGGCTTGCGGCCGCCGCTCGTGGGCTCGGTTCGTTAACAGGACTGGAAACCTCAGCGGCTGAGAACAGATTTAAAGCAGCAATCACAGCACCCTGACCCACACCGCCGCAGCCTGCCGCTATATATAACCTCCAGCTTTGCTTTTAGCTGTGGGCTTCCTCTCTGCCCTCCATTTTCCTCTGCTGCCGTCCAGTCCCCGTTCCGTCATCCCGGGAGAAGCAGCAGAGCCAGCCCGATGGATTTCATAATTTCTAAACTTAACCATCTAAAGGGATAACCAGCCAAGTGGATTTCTGGGATTAAGTTCAGACCGGGGGAGAAAACAGCATACTGAAAAACAGTCACCCTGGAAAAAGGTGAGCCAGAGCTCGTAACAAGGATGAAAAATAGGAAAATTATGTTGTGATTCCTGAGTAAAGGAAAATTTCGGCTCGTCCTGCCGGAGTGCGGCCAGCAACAGGTTCTCCTCCCCCAGCAACACGTCCCAAGCGTCTCTGTGCGTCAGCCAGCGTGTGCTCAGGCTGCAGTTCCCCCCAAAGCCCCGCTGGTCTGCTGCGCAGGTGGGATCCTGCTGACCATACCCTGTGCTCACAACCAGCGAGTTTCTTCGATCAAAATAAGTAAGTAAATAAGCGGCATGGAGAGATTTAACCAAATAACTAGCACAGATGCGTTACAACTTGGGAAGGTGCTCCCTGACCCCATCCAAAATCCTGCAGACAAAAAGCATCCATTCTGGCTGTAACTGCACAGACCGAACCCTAGCAGGAGCTAAAAAAGAAGAAAATTTTTAAAAAGGCAAAGCAATTGGACAAGTGTTGAAGGATGTATGAAGGTTTTCCCCTCGCTAAGCACTCAGGTGTCCCGACACTCCCTGCTGCAGAGCCACGCTTGGACAGAGCTTCCCCCAGTCCCACGGTGCTGGCTGCTGTATGTTATTTGTTATATGTTATGTGCTGTATATTATTTTCCCAATTTAATTCACAAGAAATGCAAAGCGAGCACAAAACGGGGGGAAAATTCAGCCCCCAGTCTGGCAAATCACAAGAGTACAGAGAACAAGAAAAAAATGCTTTAAATGCCTGCTAGATGCCACAGCTTTTTCTTTTTTCCTTGCTTTTCTTTTTTTTTTTTCTTCCCTAAAATGAAGGGAAGGCTTATTCTGAACCAATTAGGTTTCAACACTCTTGGAAAGATCCCAGTGTTGAGTGCTGGGACCTTGACATAACAGGTGACAACTTTTTCTATGCCAGAAAAAGTTTAACATATAATAAGAAACAAATATTAGACTGCTGATGGAGTGGGTTTTTATTCCAGCAATTTGTGTAAATGTCCTGTAACGACTTGCACAATACTACCATCTCCCAAATGAAGTGATAACAGCACGGTCCCGGCTGCTTATCTCCACTCCTCCTTCAATAAAACTACCACTCCTCTCGCTTTATTATACGAGCTCTCTCTGCTATGGTAGGTTTAATATCATTCACATGCTCATTTAGGGATTCAACATACGCCTAAGACTTTAACAAACAAGATTTCATGATCCTTGGAGTACCTAAATTAAGAAGAGTGACCTTGATCACAGCAGTCTTGAGTGGCTTCACATTTCCTGAAATTAAAGGTGGTTTAAATAGAAACTTCAGCTGGAAAAAATGCGAGTTTCCAAAAACCTTGTTCTGAAATATGGAGCAAAAACCCTGCAAATCTGGCACTGTGACCCACTAGTACCCTGGCAGCTCCTCTTTGAATTGCCTGAAGTCGCTGCTTCAAAATAATACAGGAGAGAGTGGGGCAAGGGGGCAGGGGTTGGGGTTTCCTCCGAGTAGCACATGCAAACAGTTCAGCCGCTTATCACTGCAACAGCAACAAGGAGGACCAAGGCATTCTTCTTCTCCTAACTTCTTCCAGATATTAAAATCCCAGCATCTGATAGCCACAATACACTCAGGTCCTTCTGTCGCAGAGACTTCCACTGCCTGCCAGAGCCACTGATCATCATCACCATCCCACTGCCATCCTTTCCAAGCCTTACGGTTTCCTCAGGCTCGACCGAGCGGCTCAAAAACTGCAAACAGTTGAAGAATGGAGAATAAATTCTCCAAATATCAGACTCGACACAGAGAATAAGTCATCCTCACATACCTGGGGGTTTAAAACTGTAACACCTGAACCAGCTGGGGCCGCGCACGAAAAGGGAGGGAGAAACACCAGCCTCCCAGCAGCATCCCTGTGTAGGGATCCACTGAGGGTCTATACATTAAAAAGTCAAAACGGCTGCAAAGCCTCAGGAATAGAGATTATTCTGTTTTCCTTTCACCTGGCAACCCCATTTCAGATTTATTTTTTTGACAGCTGTTAGCTCTCTTATTGCTCTCTTGGTTTTTTGTTTTTGTTTTTGACGCAGCTGGAAAGGGAACAAGGCTGTCCCAGAACAAAGCCACCTCGCAGATCAAAGCCCGGGTCAACTGATACTCACACAGCACACAAGGCAGCCCCACGCCGGGCTCTCAGCACTCTGCCCTGCTGGAGGTCAGGCTGAGGAAGAGCAAAATGATATGGAAAAAGACAAAGCCCCCCCCCAAAAGGGATGCTTTGGGGGATGCTTCACCTTTTGTTGCTGTTCCCAGGACTGGGAAATGGCTCAGCTGCGCAGGCACTTTGTGAGACCCCAGCTTTGGCAGAGATGGGCACCTTCCTGTGGTCCACGGGACCTTCTGCCCCAAAAGCCAAGAACATGGCAAGGTTTCCTCACCGTGCTGCTCCGTGTCCCAACACCCACAATAAAACAAGTCTTTCAGTTCCATTCAATAAGCGTCGCAGTCCAGTTCGCAACAGTTATGATTTCGCAGCTCTCACAGATGGTCTTGAACTTGATTAAGGATGGTTCCTGTGTCTAGCAAAGAGCAAAAAGCTCATTTATACCTTGAGACCCGAGTTGATTTGTGTGGAGCTAACAAAAAAGGTGATGTGCAGTGATGCACAGTTGCAGCCAAGGAAGAACTAACTCTCTTACCTGGCCTGAGATTCTGCACCATGTTTGCGAACCAGTAGCTCAGATCTGCTCCCTGCTCTTGCCTAGAAAATGGTCGTTCCCTACAGAAAAAGAGGGAAGTTGGCGTCAGACTGGCATCTTTGGTAAGACTCTTGGAGGAAGGAGTACGCAGAGGACGCTGCAGAGCGCGGTCCTGAGCTGCAAAGGATGCGCGTGGAGGAAATGCTTCTCAGCCACGTGGGACCTGCAGAGACAGCCCAGCAGAGACCGGCTGTGCAGGCTCCGCTGCGTGTGGGACGCTGTTTTAAAAAGGTTCCCCTGCCCAAGGTACAATTAAAGGACTGACGAGTTACCATTTAGGATCTCTAAAGTGGCTGTTTCTGTTCCTCCAGTATTTACGCAAAGCTGGGAACTTGTCTTTACTGATATTTCTTTAAAGAGAAATAGCTATACTAAAGGCAACATCACTCATGCCCCCTCTCTGTCTCTTCCAACTCGAGTGAACCAGTGTCCTGGAAAGGCTGCATCATCGAGAGAGGCAAGTCATACAATTGAATGTCCATAACATTCAATTTTAGAATCAAAGAGCATAAAATAATTCTAGCCAATACCTGCTTTAGTAGAGAGCCATGCAAATTTATCTTTAGTCACTTCAGTCTTTTTAAGTGTCTGAAAATTTAAGCCCCAGAACATCATTTGTCATCTCTTGCTTATTTTAGACTGAAAACAACCCTTTCTAGCCTCACCACTCCATGCCAGTGCTGTAGGGAGCACAGGAAAGCATTGAGACAACTCCCATTTGCAGGAGAATAAACTGCACCTTCACCACGTAAGAATGACCATTAAGAAATATCAGAAAGGTATTTCCAAGCCATTTTCATCTTCCAACAACTGATGCTCCACAAGCTCTTCAGACCATCAAGCCCAGTTGTCACTTTTACAGAAAGTATTGCCCAATATTTAATCTGAACTTTTTTCTCTCCAATTTTAGGACCACAATCTCTTGCCCTATCCACTGCGAATGCGGAAAGCAAACTCCACCTTCCCTTTTAGGCACCTGAAGATACATTTCTTCCCTCCTTCTGCTCTTACCTAGAGCCAAACAACTCAGGTTTGTTGAAACCAGTGGTTTCTAGACCTCCAGTCAATCTCATTACAACTCTCTGGACTTCCTCCAGCCAACTTCTTCTCCCCTGCCAGAATCAGGAGAGGACACCTTCCCCCAGCCTTCTGCACTACACTCCCATCTACTCCAGGATGTTTCTTTTCAGCTAAGGAGAGATGAGTTTCATGCCCAATCTCCAAGAATTTACAAGCAGATAGAGACATGGTCCAATTCACATCTACCCAAGTCATGTCTTCCATCGCAAAGAGAAGGAAATATGGAATATTCTCGTTAAGCTCAAAATTCCTATTGTGGAGTTTTAAAAATTTTAAATTCTATTCAGGTTGGATTTTTTTTTAAAAAAAAAAGGTATATACAGCATCGAGCATGAAAGCTCAGCAAACGATAGCTTCTCACTCCAAGAAAAGGAAACAACAGAGCAGACTCCCACTCCTCTCATTTTCATTTCACTGCCCACATGGATGCTCTGAGGATCACAGGGGACACAAATATCAAAATTTTACTATCTATTATTTGAGGGCAGAAATCATCACTTTGTTACATGTTTTATACAAGGCCTAATGGGGCTCTGATCATCTGTGTGATTATCCAGCTCGGCTGAACCAGCAGAGCACTGGTTTCCCTTTCGTCCAAAAATCTCCAGCCCTCAGCGTCCCGCAGGACGTGGGAAGCTGCAGCTCTGTGCCTGCACTGCCTGGAGGGCTTGGCACCGTTAGCTCCAGCTCCTGCTGTGACCTGGGATATTCTGGGATGGGGAACTCTGTCAGCCCCCTGGGATCTGCTTTCCATGCTGAATAACGTATCTGAACAGTCAATATGTTCAATAACATCTGAACAGTTCCTCTGCCCTTATCGCCAGGCTAATCCAGCTGCAATTACTGGTCCCGTTCACAAACGGTTTGTGGGAGCAAGAGGACAAAAAAAGCAAAAACAAGTTTTCTCAAAAAAAATTTCCATTTGACCAAGAAGTCCCCCTGACCACACTGGGACAGTCAGCACTGCTCTTAACTCTGGTATCAAGGAACCTGGGGGCCAGTAGTGACAATATTATTATAATACATTATTATTATTAATATGAGAGACCTCATTGCTCAGCTTCCGCATGCAGCTTGGCTAAAGCCAAAGGATCCTATTTTTTTTTTGGTGCACAGACCTTGAAAACTCCCCAGGTAGCAAAGAAAAACCACATTGGCAGTTTTTACACTGTCCACAACATCTTTTTAAGGTGATTTGTCATTTAAACTGTCAGCTCAAAATCTAACCATTTTAAAAAATGAATAAAATATTATGTATTACATTCACAGGCTGCAACCACTGCCAGATTCCTCTGTCAATTTTTACGGGATCATAATCACATTCCTCTTTCAGTGCTTCATTCTCTTGCTTCTGTGCCAAAGAGATGGGAAAGAGAGTAAATGGCTACTTAAGAACAGTGACAATCCAAACCAAAGCTGAAAATGGAGCAGAGTGCCACGCTCCCCCTCCCCAGGGGGATGCTGAGCAAGAGCATCCTTAGGTGTTGGCTGTAACGCAGCAGCCAAAAACGCTTTCAGACGCCAGTGTAATTTTAAAGCAGGTTTCCCCTGTGAAAAATCCTTTTTTTAAAAAGAAAAGCATTTTTAACGGCGAGGCAAACATGTGGGAGTACAAACTTTATGTTTCTGCAATTGCGAGACACCCGGCTCTTGCAGAGACCAGAAACAGCTCAACTCAGCAGTGGACACAAAGGGAAGGTCAACAAGACCCAGAGCGGATCCAGGAGCTGAGCGCACCACAGCCCCCTCCCAGAGGCTACACATCTTCCCGTACTGCTCCGAAACCCGCTGCCTTGTCTCCTCTACTTGAGGTGGAACAGATGAACGGACCCATCTTTGGTCCTCCCGGTTTGCTCTTCCCACTACAAATGAGCCCTGTCTGAGCAAACCAACAGTCAGGGCCCGATCCCAGCTCCTGCAGGGACCTGGCTGGGGCTCAGCCTGGGGACAGTTACACAAAACAAGGATTTCAGCATCTCCTAGTTGGAATTGAAATGTCTTTTTTTCCTTTTTCTTCCCCAAAAAATGCCTGGAGCACAACAGTGCTGGTTTTTACAAAGAGGACAAACCAAATCATCTAGAAATGGAAGCAAAACCTTATTTGCCCAAATTAATGGGCAAATTTTACAACATGAAAACAAGAAAAATGGTGGGCTTGGGGTTTTTTCCCCCCTGCAATGGGCACTTTTTTTTTTTTGCAGGACAGTGCTCCTTTATAAAAGCATTCTTCTGAAAGCACTTCTCTCCTGAAGCTCCCCCTTCAACAGCTACTGTTACAAATCTGCGATAAAAGACGTATTCAGCAGGGTTTGGCACACAAATATTCCAAACTGGTGCTGCCAAATCCTCGCAATTTTATCACAGGCTTCAAAATATTTGGAGAAAGAAAAGATGCTTTTGCTGGGAGCATCAGTTAGGAAAAGCTTCAGCTCTTGGGGTCGTGAGAACCTCAGATTTCATCTGGGAGAAAAAGAAGAAAGGTAGGTAAGTGTCTAGGCAGGATTCTGGAGGAAAACTCTCAAGCAGG
>NW_010531744.1:0-4709 GCF_000687285.1 Phaethon lepturus | reverse complement strand
AAACGTGATCCAGGTTTTCAAGGATTGATGGACAAGTAGAAGGAACCTTTGATGGATTATCACATGGTTTGATCCAGCTTCAGGATTTTGCAGAACCTCACTGGTGACTTCAAAATATTTTGGGGGTGGGGAGGGGAACCACACTGTGAACTTCAGCCGTGGAAGCATCCTCAGAACAAAGTCTTTGCAAGTGCCGGGTTGGAAAAGACCTTCAAGATCATCAAGTCCAACCATGAACCCAACACCATCACCCTAAACCATGTCCTGAAGTGCCATGTCCACATGTTTTTTGAACACTTCCAGTGATGGTGACTCAGATTACATTGTCTCCAGAATCAAGACAGGAAAAAAAAAAAAAAAAAAAAAAGGGGTGGGGGGTAAGCAAGAGCAGAGCAAGCCCCCCCATCTCCCTATCCCTTAGCCAGACTTCTCCAAGAGCTTCTGTGCCAGCAGAAAGCCATCCGCTGTTATCCCAAACCACCCGATCAGATTGGCTGTCTCACAAACCTCTAATTTAAGTTTGCAAGAGAAACAGAAATGGAAGTAAGACCCCACGCTGACTCAGTAGCGCGGCGAGGCAGGTTCACCAGCGCCTGGGGGTCTGCAGGTCCTGACGGAGGAGGACAAGTCCCGATAGCACGGACGGAGAGCTTTGCCGTTTCTGTGGAAGAGGGGCTGAGCCCGCAACACAACAAGCGTGTAACACCTATAGGGTCTCTTTGCAGGACCGTATGCACGCACACCCAACGGCAAGCCCAGCTCTTCAGTCCTGCTGCTCTTCCCTTCCGTGCCAGAAACAAACCACAGTCAAACCAGACCCGGCATCCACAGCGCGAGGGAAAAGAAACATCTCAGCAATGAATAGATTTCAGCTGGAATCTCCCAGGAGATGGTACTAAAATGAAGGAGGGAAGAAATAAATTAAATGGAGGAGAAAAGAATCAGCTTGCCAGTATCAGCCATGCCAACTTCTAAAACCGTCAGTCAAGCCCCGAATGCCACGGCACCAGCTTGCGGTCTGGGACACTGGGAAATAAGCAGGCTTACACGGGGTGGTGAGAGGTGGGCATCTCCCTACCCCTCCCTGCCCAAAGATTCCCATTTTCCAGCTTTGTCTTTTTTTTTTTTCAAAAAGCTGAGATTTTCACTGAAGTCCCTGGTTCTGAGTGCTGGGCTTTACTCCGAATCTCAGACGTCAGGAGATAGCGATGGAGCTGGCCACCAGACGAACCCTTTTCCAGTCAGCTCAGTTGGGGTCTGGATTCGGGAACCCACACTGATACATTCAGGAAGTATTTCCCAAAATGTAGAGTTTAACCCCAAAATTGTATCATGCGGTAGCAAGCACAACTCTATAATATTCTATAAAAACATCACTAGGTGCCACGCTCACCAGGTCCGGCTCTGAATCTGGTTCACCCATCAGTTGTAGAAAATATAAATATTCTCCCTGGTTTTCCAGGTTGATCCAGAGAACCTATGGAGTCACTAAGCTATAATTAGAGGTTTGTTACAAAAGGTGTTTGCGATGCTTGTCAGCACTAAAGGAGGCTCTGTATTTAAGGTACCCTTAACACACGTAGCGGCAGTGGGCTGTTTTTTTGGCTTTCATAAAAAAAAAAAGGCAACTTGTTTACTCACCTCAACTGACTTTTCTTGGTCTCTGCTTTGCAAGAGTATTTTCAGCCTCTAACATGATTAATGGCATTTTAAAAAGGCAAAAAGAAAAAGCCATCAGTGAGGTAGTTTAAAAGATACATTTTTGTCCATAGCTCATAATGTGATTACCAGCTAAATCTTGCTTTTCACAAAAAAAAAAAAAAAAAAAAATTTAATCGAGTGCAGGACGTGCACATTCACTCATTCGTTATTGTAGGATTGTTGACATTAGCTTTTATTTTTAGAAAAACATGAAGTGTGGAGGGGAAATGAAACAATGCGATACTTCTTTGAGACCATCTCTAACATCAGGAAAATATGCAAAGAAAATACCGTAGCGATCCGCTTGCATACCTTCCCACAGAGCGCCGGGCATGAATTTATAAAATAACAAATACTGTTTCAAAGCACTTGGACTAGCCTGACTTTTTTTTTTTTTTTTTTTTTTTTTTAAATAACATCTGACACCGTCACCGTATCCTGAGCTTTCGGCAGGGAGAGGACCCGAGCGCCGCACACCAGGGATGCTCGCTGGGACCTGGTCTCCCCCCAGCTGTCGCATCACGGGGTGACCCCAGGCAGCTCTCAGTCCCACGCCGAAAACGGGGGCACAGCGGATCACTGGCTTGATGCCAGAGTGAGCATTTCACACCGCAGGCACCTCCAACTGCCCTAATCCTGCAAACACCTTCACAAAAAGGTTGCTCCATCAAACACCCCGGGACCTCTCGCCTTTGCAGCGCAGTGGGGTACGCTCGTATGCAACGCTCGTAAGGCCAGGGTTTCAGCAGACCATCCCCCGTATTTCTAAATAAAATATTTTTAGGCCTACAGAGCACCGAGCTATATCACAACTTAGCAAATGTTGCTAAAATTAAGTTTAAACCGGAATGAAGAGAGCATCTCTAAAGCGATGCTCTGGTTCAACACCCGGTAGCAGCATCACCTTGTGCTTTGCTGCTGGAAAGTAAGACCTGAGGGCGAGGCGGCCACGGCCAGGAGATGACTGGGGCTGCTCTAGGAGGGGAAAAACCTCATTTGGAGATAAAATCATCTCTGCTAATACTGGAAGTGAATTCAGGTGCCTAATTACACCAGCTGCCAAGTACAGCTCTGCAGAGGTGACCTTTCCTGGTGCTGTCTGGACATGGCACCACGGAGATACCGAGGCAGAGAGGGGAGTTCTCCGACAACCACCTTTGGGGCAGAACTGGCCAAAAAAAGCAGCAGAGGAAGGCAGGGCAGAAAATAGCCGCAGATCCCTGTGGTAAGAGGGTGCCCAGCTCCTGGATGCTCTGAAATTGCCCCTTCCCCAATGCCGACTTCCATCCATCCCTTCAAAGCCCCACAGCCAATACTCGGGAGCTGGATGGATGCACGGTGAACACGGAAACAAGTTTCACTATTAATGGCCTCCAGTGGACTTATTTTTGCATCCTGCAGCAAAGCACCCCTGCAAGGGAATGTTTTATTCTTCTAATGGCTATTTACTGTCACACAACTACGTAAAATTATGGATATTTGACTTACAATTTCTATTTCCCTCCCTCAAAAAAAAAAAAAAAAAAAAAATCAATCAACTGAAATTGAGCTTCTCAGTTGCAAAATTAGCAATACTTTGTATCTGAAATTCAGCGTCAAGAACCTCCGTCATCTCTTTTTTATAATCACATGGAGAACAGCTACACTGCACATACCATTTTTTGCTACATTGAGCTTGAGGAAAATTTAAGACTTCCTCCCCGCCCTGTCTTCTTTTTAATGGGAGATGTGATTATTGAAATTAATTCGGAAAATAGTCAGCATTCACCAATCAGCTCAGCTGTTTGGGTTTTCTTCATCTGCTGGTTACATGCTAATTATTGTACTGGTGGAATTATTTCCCATTCACATTTGGAATTTACAGCACAGTAGGGAATTGATTAAATTAGAAGAAAAATACCAAAAAAGAAAAAAAAAAGAAATCAATGACATTTTAAATTCAACACTTTTTTTTTTTTTTCTGTTGAGTCTCATGCCTACAAGGACCTGACAAACTCAACCCCAGCAGAACAGATGCACAAGGCAGCGCTTCCGAGCGTTAAAAGGCGGAACAGCAACAACATCTCCGGAGCAGACACTGGAAGGCAGAGCAAGCCGTCTGTGTTCATCAATATCTCCGTTGTTCACACCGTCCTCCGCTGCCTCACACCACCCGTACCCTCTTCTACTTGGCCGACATTTGTAATTAAGAAGGAAAACCTCCCCACGTGTGGGAAATAAGCCCCCGTTTCCAAGCCCCGGACTCCAGCAATGCTGAAACACCCCTGCTGAGGTAGGAACAGGGGCTTGCCTGAACAGGGAGCACAGGTAGCGACGGCAGATGTGCCCCACGATGGCCCCTGCCCCATCAGCAGCTCTGATGGACTTGGGGGGCTTCATCCTCACCCCAGAAGAGCAGGAAGGACAGAGCAACACGCATCTGCAACACCCACCGGCAAGGACTGGCTTCTCCAGCTATCAGGTCTACCACCTAAGTGCAGGTCTCTGATGGAGACCCTCTTTTGAACATACCCTGCAGAAAGATCCCTAATTTTGCTACATGAATCTCAAATACTATTTTCCACCTCATTTAACCTGGGCAAGCACGTGTGTTGGTGCACCAGTATTGCCAACAGCAGGGCTTTGAGCACACAAAGGGCTTTGTGTTTGCCTTGCAGCTCTGTTTATGGGGGTCTACCTCGAAAGCAAGGGCTCTGTCGCACCCCCACCCTCTCAGTTCCAACTGGCCTGTTGAAAACTACAGTTAAAAAAAAACGAAAAAGAAAAAAGAAACCTATCCTAGATAGCAGAGAAGACCAGAGTAGGAGCATGAAGACTTTGAAGTTGCTCTAAACAAGCCAGTCTCCTCCGCAGCGGCCATCCGTTCCTCCTGCTCCCCACCCGCTGCCGGGCACCCACAGGCTGCTCTGAGGCCTCCCCAAAGGTGACAAGAAAAGCAAATGTCTTGCAAGACCGAGGGAACCAACAGCATCCCGGAAAACGCGCAGGTGTCCCCGGAGCAGAAAAGA
>NW_010531743.1:1157-1683 GCF_000687285.1 Phaethon lepturus | reverse complement strand
AGAGGTATGCCAGTTAATGTAAATGAAAGTCAACCACTTGAGCACACTTTGCTAATAATGTACAGTATACAAACACACACACTTGCTGTACACATGATAAACATAAGATTCTATATTTAACACAAGTGTTCAATTTTTTACATTTAGTTTATAATAGTATTCCATGCTGACCTAAGAAAAATTAAGTTTCAGTGTATTTAACCCGTGTTTTTGCAAACAATATACACCAAAGTATCTGTAGGAATGTAGGCCAAAATATCTGCCAAATCAAAAGACATTGTACAAACTATTATGTTTAGAGCCCAGTCCTGTAGGCTCCCTGTTATTCAGGTAGTCATTAATTACATAAGGTGTTTCCCTGGTTTAAATGAGGCAACTCCTATAAATAAGAACTAGGTTGGGCCTATCATACAGAAAATAAAAATTGCTCATTAATGGATATAAGTTTGTGTATGCTGAATTTTCAAACTGATTTTGACCTGTTCTTTCTGTGTCTTCATCCCTGTGGTTTTGCTACCTGAAATCA
>NW_010531743.1:0-1075 GCF_000687285.1 Phaethon lepturus | reverse complement strand
TTTATTTAGCCATTAATTAAACAGAATGTTAAACACCAGAGGATACCTGAAGTCTCAGGTGTAATATGACCAGTTCACCTAAAAATGAACAAAGGAATATGTAATTTTAATGCTCTAATAAATTTATAAAAGAACAATGTCATTTTTTCAAAACTGCTTATCTAATTAGAATCACAGAATCATAGAATGGTTTGGGTTGGAAGGGACCTTTTAAGGCCATCTAGGCCGCCCCCCCTGCAATGAGCAGGAACATCTTCAACTAGATCAGGTTGCTCAGAGCCCCAGCCAACCTGACTTTGAATGTTTCCAAGGGTGGGGCATCTATCACCTCTCTGGGCAACTTGTTCCAGTGTTTCAACACCCTCACTGTGAAAAATTTCTTCCTTATATCTAGTCTAAATCTACCCTCTTTTAGTTTAAAACCATTACCCCTTGTCCTATCACAACAGGCCCTGCTAAAAAGTCTGTCCCCATCTTTCTCATAAGTCCCCTTTAAGTATTGAAAGGCTGCAATAAGGTTTCCACGGAGCCTTCTCTTCTCCAGGCTGAACAACCCCAACTCAGCCTTTCCTCATAGCAGAGGTGTTCCATGATCCCTCTGATCATTTTTGTGCCCTCCTCTGGACCAGCTCCAACAGGTCCCTGTCTTTCCTGTGCTGAGAGCTCCAGAGCTGGACACAGGACTCCAGGTGGTGTCTTTCCTGTGCTGAGGGCTCCAGAGCTGGATGCAGTACTCCAGGTGAGGTCTCACCAGAGCGGAGTAGAGGGGCAGAATCACCTCCCTGGACCTGTTGGGCACGTTTCTTTTGATGCAGCCCAGGATACAATCGGCTTTCTGGGCTGCAGGCAGGATGTATGATATGGAGGATTCCCTACCCTCTCTCCACCTGGCTGAACACAATGACTTAAGGGATGGGGGGGAATGGCTACAAGTTCCTGTCCGGTGCAGCAGGTGTGTCTCCTCTGTGAGTACCCCATCTTCCCAGGTGCCCTTGCATAATAGGTGTGAGGCTCTGCAAGTGGAACCAAATAATAACAAGAATAATGGTTCATCTAGCTTGGAGGTGTCGCTGAG
>NW_010531742.1:422-2072 GCF_000687285.1 Phaethon lepturus | reverse complement strand
AAGGGGCTGGAAAAGCACAGCTCCCCATATCTCCCTGCACCGATGGCAGCAGGAAGAAGCCAAGCTCTCTTTTGGGCTGTGGCTGGCAGAAAAAGCTGGGGGGGTTCAGGCAGCCTTCATTGCTTTAAAAGCCATTTCTCATCTCCAGGCAGAAGTGACACAGGCTGGATGGCATCGTTTCATGGGCTAGATCTGGTTTATGGATTACATGCTGTAAATAAAAACCTACTTAAAGAATCCAATTTTTATTAATGAAAGAAATGCTAGTCATCTTTTTCAGATGTTTCTCTCTAAATCTCTGCTACCATCCCTATTAATTTGTGCTACAGCTCTTAGTAACAGCTGCTTGTTACCATATCACATGACTTTCAGCCACACCAGTAAATTAAATGTACTACTCCCATCAGGACAAATTCTTCTTGGAAAAAATAGCTTTTGGATTGTTTTAAATAAGGTGGTTGCTTAAAAAAATCACACACCGCATGATACAAATTTCCTACCATTTCTGTAGTATGATACTTCGACACTGCAATCTCAAAACTGTTCTTTAAATCCTTTGTCAAACATGTATGTACATATACCTAGCAGTATCTATAGTAAGATCTAGAGCAAGTATCTATATCAAAGGAACGTGTATATATTTTAGTTAGTTAGGACTTAAAATTTTAAAATTACCCTTTCCTCTAATGTGGTACAAAAAGACACAGGGAAATTAAAACACAACTGCAAGTTCTACATTTTGAGGACTTTCCCACTCTGTAAGGATACAGCTCTTGGGTACCTCCCTACCAGCTGAGCTTTTCAGGAGAAACCTGGCTGACCTACAGTATGTGCTTTTTTTGTGAGTTTTATATGTCTACTATAGAGTGTGTCTGCGACTGGAAGGAAGAAAAAAAAACTGGAAGTTTTTATCTCTCTTAGGAAGATAAAAACTCAATTGCTTCTTAGCCAAGAAAGTAATTTATAGGCCACCAAGTAATCCTGCAATTAATTTTTCTCTGCAACCCATAGAAGAGCTGACATCTGGATTCATCTAAGCTACGAAAGGACTACAGACTTTGAGGGGCTTGGGTTTTTTTTTTTTACATGTGGTTAAAGCACCCTGTATCAATTTATATTCAGAGATAACTGAGAGTATGGCTTTTAGAATCTCTGAAAGCAGCAACAGGAAAATATCTTCCTTGAATGAACTATACTGAGTCATTATTCTTTTTAGTGTATGAGTCCAGTCACCTGTTATCAAGTCTGATTGCTGAAGAGAAACTTGTATGCTATGTGAACTAAATATCAGGACTAATTTGTATACATCAGAGCAATTTAAAACTCAGAGCTCCATCTGCTGTGATATTTTGCAGTTTTAGTAATATTGGGAAAATTATATTCTATGCAAAAGTGATTTATCTAATGCTGCAGTACACTTTGTAGTAGAACCTAAGCACAGTCAGTCTCATCGTGCTTATTGTGAATGTGGTTGCTTATACAGGATTCAAGTGTAATTGGTAAGTGTCATATACATTTTAGGAGCAGATGCTCCTATATCATTAATGATTTCTTAAAAAAAGAGGACTTTTTAATATGATAAGGTTTTTTTAAAAATGGAAGCCTTTTATCTCTCAAAAAATAAAGTTCCCTGTGATATTAAACTTATTC
>NW_010531742.1:0-329 GCF_000687285.1 Phaethon lepturus | reverse complement strand
TTCCCTCCTACGCCGACAGTTTCCACACACGATCACATGAGTGAGACTGAAAAGACTGTGGTTTAGTCCACAGGGCCCAGTGTTGAGTGGGATGATTACTGATACGCTAATTAAAGGATCCCTATTTCATTATAAAAATGGGTACTGAGGCAAGACTGCTGGTCAGGCTTCAGAGGAGTTTGGTACCATGCTAGACCAGGAGGGCCCCCGGCAGGGTTTTACAAAACTTCATGGCTACAGTGCAATGTCCTCCCCTTTAGTCTGCTTGGTTTTATTGTACTGTGTGTCTAATATAAGTCCTGAGATCTAGACTGGTATGGGATTTATTT
>NW_010531741.1:0-313 GCF_000687285.1 Phaethon lepturus | reverse complement strand
CAGCCTCGCGGAGGCGCGGGGCAGCCACGGGGCCAGGTGAAGCTGGAAGGCAGCACGGAGCCTAAGTGGCTCTGGAGGAGGCCAGCTGGCAGGAACAAGTCCTTGCAGGTCCCAGTCACCCCCAGCTTGCTTCTCAGTATCCGTCCCGCGGTGAGGTCGCTGACTCCACCACTACATCAGAAAGAGGAAGGAGGACAGTTTCACTAAAGGAAAGCAGCCTCCGCAGCGGGACAGTCACCTGGCACCCAGGGTGGCCTTCACCAGCATCCCCAGCCTCCAGAGGGGACGGGGGATGCTCCCAGGTGCCTGCCCA
>NW_010531740.1:2331-2555 GCF_000687285.1 Phaethon lepturus | reverse complement strand
GCTGAGGATGCTGCCGGGGTCTCATCCTGCTCCCGGCGCGGGGCCGCTCGCCTTCTGCCCTCACCTGTGGCACCGGGACGGTGCATTAACCCGGGCAGCGGGGCTGGGGTTAAACCCGACCGGGAGGTTAAACTCAGCGCCCAGCTCGGCTTTGCGCCGTGTCGGATCTTGCACGTAGCGCTTGCTCGCCCTAAGGTGGTTGGGTTCCCCCCCCCCCCCCCCCC
>NW_010531740.1:1350-1609 GCF_000687285.1 Phaethon lepturus | reverse complement strand
CCGGCCTGACTCAGAGCTGGAACAGCCCCGTCGCCGTGACTCACCGCCGGGTATTTTGGGGTGTTAAATCACAAGGTCTGCTCGGGGGGTTATTTTTGTGGTTTGGTTATTTTGCTGAGATTTCGTTTTGTCCGTCCCCGTTCCCCCTCCTGCCCGGCCCGGGGAAGGGGCCGACGCGCCGAGCCGCGCAGGCGAAAATTCGGGGACCCTGGGAGATGCTCTTGGGTTGCCCAAATGTGAGGCTGTGCAGGCATCCCCA
>NW_010531740.1:870-1074 GCF_000687285.1 Phaethon lepturus | reverse complement strand
CTTTTCCTCATTTTTTGGTGAGGTGTCTCCCACTTGTTATGGTAACGCAACAGTTTGACGCCTTGAGCAACGTATAAATTAAGATGTCGGCTGTTTCTCTCGGGCCTCAGTAGCGGGAAGAGCTGTTTAGAGTATCCTTGGCGCTTCGGCTCCAGGCTCAGGGAAAATAAGGAGCCTGGGGAGACCGGCAGCTCCGCTTTTGGG
>NW_010531740.1:0-727 GCF_000687285.1 Phaethon lepturus | reverse complement strand
CGTCGCCCGTTGGGTCCCGGGGCGGGGATGCCCCTGGGAGCTTGGGGACGAGCCCTTATCCGCCCCATTTTCCCCCAATTTCGCTGCCTCTCTGCATTATATTATTATTTTTCCCTTGTTTTTAGCCTTTTTCAGTGCCAATGTCCACGTCTGAATGTCCAGTGGGAATAACTTGCGCGGGATCACAGAGTCTCAGTGGCCTCTAGTGGCTGTGGGGCAAAGAGCCCAGGGATGGGGGACCCCCAAGGCTCCCCAAAAAGCGACTGTTCGGCTCCAAGTGCCGGAAGGCCTTTCCCTGGGGTGAAACCCAAAGGTATCAGGAAATGAGGCAAAATAAATAATAATAATAAAAAAACAAACCCAAACCAGCCCCAAGGCCACGTTTGATGGGGGCACCCAGCAGGAGGGTGCTGCGCCCCACATCCCCCCGGCCAGCCCCACGGCTCCGTCGTCCGGCAGGGAGATCGCTGGGGGTTTATTAACATCGGGGTGAGGAAAACGGAGCGGGGGGCAACCCGGATTTTTTCTGCAGGGTGCAATTTCCTTCACGTTTCCATCCATTTCCCAGTTTGCTAAAGCATATTTTGTGTCAGGAACCTCGCGACAGAAAACCTTCGCAGCAGCGGTCTGGGTGCGAACGGGGGTTCGATACCATTATAGCGGCCGGTTCCACAGCCGCCCCCTTCCCAGCAACTGGCATTTATTTATTTTATTTTTTTCCAAGAGG
>NW_010531739.1:0-270 GCF_000687285.1 Phaethon lepturus | reverse complement strand
TTTTCAAAAGCCCCCGCAACCTGACTTGGGAAGTACCTAAAAACGAGCCGCACGTTCCGGCTAAAATTAAGCCCCAAATCCCCCGTCATTTCCAAACACCGCGTCTCCCGGGGAGGATTTGGCCGCGCGTGGAGAAGGGAAGGGCGAGGAGCAGGAATCGCTGCTCTAATTAAGGAGGCACCAAACTAAGCGCTTCCGCTCGTGCGCGCCCACCGCCGCGCTTCCTCACCCGCGGGCAGAGAGAACCTGGGGGGCAAAGCCCAAGGGTTT
>NW_010531738.1:0-259 GCF_000687285.1 Phaethon lepturus | reverse complement strand
AAGCAACCCCCCCCTCCCCCCGGCTCCCCGGCTCGCTGGCCCCGGCTGTCCCGAGCCCCTCCTGCTGCCCGGCCCCTGCCCGCGGGGACCCCGAGGCTCCTGCCGACCCTTCTGGTCCCATCTCCTCGCAGGAGAAGTCCAAGCGCCTGGAGGTGGAGCTGGACGAGGAGAGGACCACGGTGGAGCTGCTGACGGAGAGGGTCAACCGGAGCAGAGACCAGGTAGGGCGGGCGGTGCCGCCCCGAACGCGGCTGCTGCC
>NW_010531737.1:0-9092 GCF_000687285.1 Phaethon lepturus | reverse complement strand
CGCTCCGGCCTGACGCTCGGGTGTGCAGCCCCCTTAGCCTCATCTGGTTTTTCTCTGATCCCTTGACGAACTGATTCAGCTTGTTAACACAGAAGAAAAGTATTTGGTGGTTGTTTTTTAGTGGGTTAGTTTTCTGCTAACTTAGTGTCCCGAGTCCTTTGGCAGGAGGATTGGGTGAATATGCAGGCATTAGGACTCCTAAACAATGTAGTAATAAGAGTGAGATTTTTAATATGTCTTAATATGCTTTCAAATAAGTATTTCTCTGATTATCGGTACTTCAGTATCTTCTGCCCTGAAGGTATTTCTATTCTGGGTTTAAACACCAAAACTTTTAAATTAATTTGATCGTTTAGGAGGAACACCTGAATTTTAGCTGTGTAAGTAGTTAAGCATTTGAAACACCTGAGCTGTCTCCTCCTCCAGTGTCTTTTACCTTGCACAGTCATTTACACTTGCTGGAAGTGAGCGCAAAGTGGGTGCAAAATGCTCCCTCATCAACTGGTAATGTTTTACAAATGTGTAAATGACTATACAAGCTGCAAAGCTGTGTGAAAATCAGGCTCCTTATCTTGGTTGATTGGGGAGAAGCCATTATGCTTTTGAGAAGACGGTTTGCAGGCTGCTCCTCTTTCTTCATGTTCAAGTGGTTCTTCCCTTGCTCCAACGCTTCTAGTAAGGCAGAAGTGATGCTAAAGGTCAACAGGGCACATGGAGAGAAGGTAGGATGTAATCTATAGGCTTGTATGCTGGTTTACGTTTACTTAACATAATCAGGAATTGCTGAAAAATTGCTGAAAAAGCTACAGTGCAGCAAAGGGCGTTATAAATCAGGATTCTTCACGTTGTATCTATCTGTTACACTGTTTATTAGTTAAAAGTCTAAAGTGTCTTGCTAGTTATTGTGGTATAATGGGAAAAGGAGCACAGTACAACTGTTTGCTAAAACATATCGATTGTTCTCCCCTCTCTTTGTTATTTCTGATACCGGAAAATCAGAGGTGGATGCACAACTGAAAACTGGACCTTTGTGGCTTTCAGATCCTGGCAATGAATAAGCAAAGCAAATAATGCCTTTTTTTTTTTTTGTCTGTTTGTTTGCTTTTTGTTGAGAAAGCTTGTATCAACACACAAGTGTGTGATCCCATTTTTGCTGTGCCTTTTTCAGGCACAAGTGGGCCAAAACGTTTTGCTTCATCTTAGAGTGTAAGTGGACTATAACAGTATGCTGCTGTGGTTAGTTGGACTCTGTGGGCAATATAGTGTCCTGACTCTATCCTCTGCTATTCCTATCCTACCATATTACCTGTGTTCTTATACATTTCATGCGTATCATGTTCACAGACCTTTACCAATGTAAACTGTTTCCTGGTACTAATTATCTCTTGCTTTCAATTTGATAGGATCAAAGCATTCTAATATAATTCAAATATTATTTGTGGAAATACAAGGAGAGAGTAATTCTATACCCTGTCTATCACAGTAAAAAATTGCCTACAGAAGTTACGTAGAAAAATCTCGTGTAAAATGATCATCTTTGAACCCTGTTGGTTAATCAGAAGTTGTGTAGCTTGGTAGAGAACAAGCATCTTGGATAATTGGGACTTAAGAGGATGGTTAAACACTGGAGCAGTTTCCTAGAAATGTAGTGAAATCCCTGTCCTTGGAGGCCGGGTAATTAAAATGTTACTGGTACTTACTGGTCTGATCTAACTCTTAAATTGGCTCTGCTCTGACTGAGGGCTTGAAGCAAACAGAAATCTGTCCCAGTCTCAGTTCTATTGTGTTTCTACATTTTACGAGATGTGCTCCACCTCTGAAGCCCGTGCTTTTAAGTCGCAGGCTAATCTTTTGGCGCGGAGGAGTACAGTTTATAAGCTTTGATACCCAGGCAGTGATGATTTTTCAGCGACGTGTCAAATGACCTCAGCAGGTGACCGGGTACCAATGTTTCTGGGCTATAATATGTAGCAGGTATATTTTGGTGGTGCAGCCACACAAGAGGCTGAGAACTAAATGCAATGAGCGTGGAGACCTGTATGTAATTCTAAAGTTAGACTATTTCATGCATGTGAGCAGTTAACTGACTGCTTCCCCAGCCAGCCTAATTCTGTGAAAGTCCTCACCCCACCTGCCACTCTCATTGCTCACGAGATCTGTGCCCATCTTCAGAAGAGATCTAGCTCTGAAAATTCTTTATCACAAACAGGGTTAATTTCTTAAGGATATATAATTATATAGTATTTCATTAACTTTACGAAAGGAAAAAAATCACTTGTACCACATATGTTTGAAAAGTATTTCTTGTGGACAAAACAAAGCTGATATGTTGCATTTCTTGTAGCATCTGAATCGGTAGGCTCTTTGAAACATTATGTGCAAACTAAATTAATTATTATAAAGATATCTCGGATAACTACTACTCTCATGTATTTTATCTCTATGTCTGTATAGCAACAGAAAAATAACTCAAAACAGGTCACTTATCATGTGAAATTAGAATTCTCGTGCAGCGCTCATGGGCATTTGAGCTACTTGATATGCGGAGGTGTCCAAGAACCAAGTGTGGGCTACACTTCCTATAGATCTCCAAGATAAACTACATGCTATGTAGAGTTTATTCATTTATTACAGTGGTGCATGGAAAGGCTACGTCTATACCAGGAAACTCAAAGGGTCCTGCTCGTAGCCTTGAGCACCCTTCTGCAGGTGCCCCACACTGTGTTAATTGTTAGCGTGTTTCCTGGCACGACTTTGATCCGTGCCAGCTGGCAGTCTCCTAGGAAGTCCTTGGGCAAGCTCCAAGGAACAGCACAGGCCGGGGGCAAGACCCACCAGACAGTAAGAGAGGGGCACACATTGAGGGTAGGGGAACGCTTTAGCTGTCTGGAAGAACCGTGTCCTGCCGCTTGCCCCCAGGGCCTTCAGTGCTCTTGAGGCTCCTCCAGTAGAATAGACAAAACACGCTGGATTTTTGTTCTGTAAAATCACTTTTCACTTGAAAACTGTCCAGCATGAACTAAATTTTCCTCTCGGTTGTCCTCACCTCCTCTGAGGCCAGCTCTGCGCCGGGGCTGTCTGCCAGCGTCGCTGTGTCAGTCCGCGTGCCCATAGGTGTGATGGCTGACTGGCCCAGCGGTCCCAGCTGAACTGCCCGGTAGAGACACGGCTGCCCTTTCCAATTATCCTTTAACGCCGCAGCTGGTTTAGTTTTATCAAAGCAACCAGAAGCTTTACAAGTTCTGCCCGTTCTGTGTTGGAGTGCCACGTTCCTTAGCAGCGCGGGACGCAGCCGTAGGCAGAGCGTGATCCCAAGACTGAAGGGGCACAACCGGCCTACGGGGCAGCGTGCAGGTGAGCTCTGTTACCCACCATCCAGCCGCTGGCAGGTTCCGCAAGCGCACATTCATTACCCCTGCCAGCTCTCTGAGTGCCGATTTCTCCCATACAAGCAGGAGCATGTTGTATATTGACTCAATTGCTGGAGTGAAACTCTGTTTGAACTTTTTTCCAATCCAAATGTGAAAACATAACTAACTGAAAACATAGCGCTCTGTCTAAAGAAAAAGCAGCTGCAGTTATGCAATTTTTTTTTTTTTCAATGTCATGCCAAAAAGGTCTGCGAGGACTTGTGTGGGAGAGGAATGGTAAAGTTTCCCGTTTAATCGTTAATAGGAACCATTTTTATTGGTGGCTGATACACTGCTGAAAACTGGCAGAGCAAATTTATTTTTGCACTCTGGACCGAACTCGGCTCTGGGATAAGGAAACTGAAATTCCACTGGAGATTATAGGAATGGTGCCCGCTTGTAGAAGTATTTTTACTCTAACCGTAGGAGAGAGAAATACTTGTGTTGCCCAAACCTTATCAGGAAGGTAGGGATATCTTACTGAAGACTGAAAGTCAGTGCCTCCTTTGTTGAAGCTGATGCATCAAAGCACTCTGCCAGGGGCCATAACAAATCTTCCTCATTACCTATGGCATCAAGGACTTGGCAGGAAGGTTAGTGCTGATCGGGTTATTGCACCATCTGATTCTGTGCGCCTACTCCAGGGTGCCAGCCATTAGCCTGTTGATTTTTGCTCATAAAATTGGGTGCTCAGACTGGGGTTTAAGGCTGAAAAATTAGTGACCCTGCTACAGTAATGCCCAGGGGGAAGAAAGCATGGCAATGTTTACGTGATTTGATGATAAAGACTGATTGTTTGTGGTGGTCTGTGGGTATGGGAGGAGGTGCTAGCCATGATTCATGGTTAATTTACCCTTCTCTACTCCTGAAGTCTCATAATCATTAATTACTATAGTCTCACACATAGCTTCTTTTTTTTTTCCTGAAACAACCTTCAGAGACCAGATAGATGTTTGAAACTTTAAGGAAGTTTTGCATCCTCCTCGCACGAACCGCTTAGCTGCATCATACCTTGCAGTAGAAGTATTACATTTGTAGTTCATCAGCATTCAAAACGAGGTTAGGGGAAGACACTGGATCTCGGAAGAGAAGCTTCTATCCATCAATCTTGAGCTGACAGCAGGACTAAAAATGCTCAGCTGTAAGTTGGTGCATGCCCTGTTTCAAGCAGCAGCCTTGTAGCAAAAGAATTTCTTAGCTTCCATGCTATTCCACCCTTGAGTAACGCTCTCTGTTCCCTAATCCCTAGAGAAAGAGGCTCAGTGAGGTGACACCAGAGTAGCATTTCACAACCAGAAGGTTTTCCTATACTAGCAAAATCTTTTGCTGTCCCTTTAGACAATTCATAACACCATAGTGCATCTGGAGCACTGTCTGTTGAAACTACAAGGCAGTGTCAATCACAGGAAGGATAACGGGCTTTGTTTTCCTCGTGGGTGCCTCTCCTCAGATATACATGTGCTTTCTTCTTGCATGAGGCTGGAGATCTAAGAAGGTACGTTCAGGAACTTTAGGGGAGGCTTCAGGAAGAGATCCACCTGGTCTGAGTCTGCATTGCCACTGCTCCCTGGTGCTCAGAAGGATGACTGGATGCATTGTAAGCATCAATAGTCTTTTCTTGGAAAGGAGGGAGGGAAGTAATTTGACATGAGGTGGGATGGAGTACATGTAGCTTGGGGGTCCAGGGCTGGGGTAAGATGTGACAACAGCTGAGACTTAAGCCAGACATTTCACTGCTACCATGTGGTAGCAAAAAAAAAAAAAAAAAAAATCCCCCAAAAGTAAAGTAAGGCTCACATAGCTGCAAGTGCTTGCCTTGAGACTTTTTGGCAGGAATAGGAGGAAGCACATTTATGAAAGCAAGGTGTTCTGAGAGAAGCAAGAAGAGTGCATTAGCCCATGTCATAAACTGCGTATCTCATTTTTATTTCCCCAGATTCTGGAGTATTTGGAACTAATTTTTCTGTCTCGCTAAGCTTTTGTCTTTAGTATTTTGGATTTGTGAAATGATGGCGGAGCGAGCCAGCTCTGAATGTGCAGTCTGGCTAGACTGCTGGATGGAGGAGTGGCATATATAATTCAGTAACAAAAAGATTGTACTAGAGTTTCTTTTGAGTTTTGGAGGAAGCATCATCATGGACAAAGAACTTGTGGGCGAGACTTCTCATTTTGTTCAGGCTGTCTGCCCTTTACGTGTCTCTTCTCTGGATGGCAGCACTCTTGAGGTATCTTTGTTTGTCTAGGAATACGGGTGACAGGATAGATTAGAAAGCTATTTCTGTTAATTGTTGGAATTCATTCTTATGGCAGCGAAGTGAACAGCGATGGGTACTTTTACTTTCGCATAGGTTTTTTTTTTTTTTAAGGATTAAGTTCCCTCCTTTGAGTATGGATGAAGAATGGTGCAAAAATGAAGTAAAATATTAAGGTTTCTATATAAGTTATTCAAACTTGCTGCTTTTGTAGTTTAAGTGACTAATATTTATGCAGATCATAGAACCAAATTGTAGATAATTATACTTACTATATGTATTTAATATACATAAAAAGCACACTCCTAAATGGGTTCTTCACATCTGCGGTGTGATAAAGCAGGATGTAAATGTAAACATAAAGTATACTTCTCGAGCCTATGCTCAAGTAAACAGAATCTAGAGAGATCTCAAAAGACATGTACAGATGAAAATGCAGATGAATTTGGACCTTACTATATCCACTCTTTTATCACTCTGCTTTTCTTTGACATAAGCCAAAAATAACATAACATTTTCCATGAGTCTGAAAGCAGAAACTTTTGCTGGAGTTATGATTCATTTATAGCTGTAGTTAGATGGCAGGAAAGGCTGTCTGTGAGCCACATGCTAACTGTGTTGGTTTTCTCTACATACATACATACATACGTTCATACAACCCCTATATAAAGGTGCATTTACAGAATGTGTGTGGAGAGTGCGTGCACATGCATGCACCTGTAATAATGGAATGATATTCTAGGCCCACTTTTACCCCAAGTTTCTGTTTATTAGAGTAGACCTAATGCAATTTATCTACTGTATAAAAGCACAAGTACTGAGACCTGGAGGAACCAGCTGAATAGATCCTTCGTTCCTTTTGCCTCGCCTCCAGTTAGTAACCCTGACAGGAATCCCACTGGCAAGGTCCTAAGGGGCAACTGCGCTGCAGGATTGCTGTTAATAGCAGCACTCGCATCGAGCCGATGAATGCAGAGATTATAAGGCTGGTGTAAGACAGGAATAATGGCATAAAGTGCCATCTTTGTTTCCCAAACCAAGATCCCCAGCTGTGCTCTGTTTGCACAGACCCACTAAAACTGGCCACAGGAGGAAGATACAGCTTCGGTTAGAAGAGCGGTCGATATGCACAGACTCGCTTTTAAATGAGGTAGGTATTTAGTTGTTTTACTGACAGGTGAAAATTCACTTCGCTTAGTCAGGTGAACAATGCCCGAGATGTGTGAGGCTTGAGAGGAGGGAGAAGCTCGAAGACTGGAGAGTACCAACTGGAAGCCACTTTCTGTGGCTTACTCTTCCTAGCGGGACTGCATTTCCCATAATATGCGATGTCTGTAGGATTTCCATCGTCCACTAGTTATGTTTCATCTGTAAGGGAAGACTGCGGAGGTCACTGGAGGTGAAATCTGGTATGGAGCCAGCCCGTGGAGGCGAACAGAAAGAGACGTCCAATCTATAGTTTTCCATTAATCATTGTGGCATCTCAGGGGCAAATTATTGCTGAACTGATCCCAAATAAATTGTTGCTTCTTGACAGCTGAAATATCTTGACTTGGATTCACCTAAAACTGCATATGTTGTTAAAATTTTCCTGGTGGACGGTCAAAAATATAATATTTCCTGTAAATAGTAAGAGTGTTTAAATGGAGAACTGCCTCTCAGTTACTGTCACTTTCCACCTATTCTGTCTAGTTCTTTCTGCATGGTATATTTAAATTGCTAAATATTATTTTAACTAATAAAAAGATATGTAAATAATGCAAAGAAATTACCAAAAGAGGTTGAAGAGGTTTTTTCTTTAAATGGCCATACCGTTTTAACCTTTTTTTTAGGCCTTCTCTACTGTTCTCCACACATGGTACCAACTGTTTGATCGAGTGTACTTTTAACATGATAGATGTGCCGATAAAGGCATGAATACTAATATGTATGCTTACGAGGATTTTTTTTTCCTACTGATGTCTTTAATATGTTGTCTGTAGGCCAAACTATGTATCACATATTTGCAATATTGAGCACTCACTAATGGAAATACTCAGAAGATTTAGTGAGGCTGCTTATGTGATAAACAGCCATGAAGAGAGGAAAAAATAACACTTAGAACTACTCTTTCCTATTTTGTTTTGTGGGGTTTTTTTTTTTCCTTCTATTAACTGAAATATAAATGCAAATCCTGAATGAGGTTGGTTGTTTTCACCCTTGAAGGGTGAGGTTGACTCCTTGAGCCAAGGCATGCGTGCTTTTTTCTTTTCTTTTTTTTTTAAGTGGCCCAGGTTGATTAAGCCTTTTCTTTCTCTATTTTTAAGAAGGTTACAAAATGACGGGTTTCTCATAATTTTAAATGTATTTATTTTTTAAGACCACCTCTGGCATCAAATAACTGCTTTAAAAAAGTTCAGTTGTTATGGTTTGGCAAACCTCAAGCAGGTCTGTTTGGACAAAAGTAGCTTTTTTTTAAATAAGGAAATGAGCTAAAGTAAGATGAATATAAATAAGTTTGTATATAAAAATAGAGCTATTGTTGGTCTATGTCTGGATAGTTGTCTCATTTGGGCATTTAATCTCTCTGGCCAGTTTTTGATGGCTCACGTATTTGGACAACGCCAGGCTGAAAAAGACCTAGATCCCAGGTTCCCACTTCCCGGGGTAATGCTCCAGCCGCCAAGTTATTACCTTAAACGTGGCTTGTGGTACCAAACGACATTTAAAAGGGTAACCTCTGCCTGAGTCTTTGAAAAACAAGGCAGAGTCTTTTGTGAAGAGATGTCCCAGGCTGCCTATCCTAAATAGGGGAAGATCACCTTGCTGTAGCAAGGAGTGAGGGGCAGAAACCCCGGGAGGGGGAAATATCTGGGGCAATGCCTTGCATTCAGCGTTTTCTCTTGGGTGGTTTCAAGCAGCTGCATGCTGAGCATGTCAGTTGTGCCTCCTTGTTCAAAGGCTGCTTCAGCTTCTGTACTGAGGCTTTTAACTCTCATTAACTGTATAGAAATCTGAGACACCTCCAGCCTCTGGATGCCACAGGGAGATAGGCAATATGCCATTTTATTTTAATTGCATCTGGCTGGAAATGACTTTGGAACATGCACTCAACTGATTTGTGCGCTTCACTTCCAAGAAAATCCCAGCCACGATGAAGCATTTGCAGGGTCAATCTCATAATTTGACAGTGAAGATATTAAACTGGAACAATTGTAACTAGTGTCTTTTATAAGGAAATAATTTTAAGATAGAAAATTAAACTTTTCTTTGATGTAATGTGAAGGTTTCTTTACAAATGTATCTTTTTGTAATGAGCAACATCTTCAGGTAGAAGGCAAGAGAGAGGAAAAAAGAAAGGTTGTCCTTTTTGAAACGTACCTGTCATATTGGTAACATGTGAATCAAGGGGCTGATATGAATTTCAGAGCTTTCAAAAAAGCTCGGTGGA
>NW_010531736.1:0-2968 GCF_000687285.1 Phaethon lepturus | reverse complement strand
CCCCACGGGGTGAAGCAAGACCGTGGGGCAGAGTCCGCCACCCCACGCGAGGGGGGACACGCTGCGGCGCTTATTGCGTCACCCGCGAGCTCAAAAGCTGCTGAGACAGCACAAATCTTGCCCAATAAACAACCAAAAAGGAGAACCGGGGGCCCGAGACCTTGCTCAAGGCTTGACGGAGCTTCCAGCCCCCCAGCGTGGACTTGAGTTTTGGGGGTGATGACGAGGGGTTTAACGCACACCTTGGACCTGTGGGTGGAGATGTGGGGCTGGGAGGGGGTCGTGGGGCAGCAGAACGCTTATGGGGCTGAGGGGTCCATGCTTGGGCTGGAGAAGCAGGAGAACGTGGTACTGCAGCCCCTCGCCGCTGGCAGGCCACCGAGGAAGCCAGGAAGATGGCCCCAGGGGTAGGTAGGCACGCAACCGGCCCAGCCTGCAACCATGTGGGGCAAGCAGTGGGGAGAGGGGGCAATGGAGGCGTCTTCTTCTCTCTACGAGGTCCGCGGGACCTCCAGGAGAGGGGGAGAAGGTGGTGGCCTCAAGCAACATGAGCGAAGTTCCAGCTCCAGAGCCACCTCGCTCCCGGTCACACTGTGGTGCTGACACTTTGGTCATCCATGGTGGACTTGGTCTTCATCCTGCTGTCCCCCATGGTGCTGGTGGGGTCATCGCTCAGCACGCCCCGCAGCACGGCCCTCCAGGAACGCTGGAACTTGTCCTTGAAGTCCTGGCCCATGACGACGTAGATGATGGGGTTGATGCAGCTGTTGATGTAGGCGATGCCGGCCACGATGGGGTCAGCTTCCATGGCGCCCTTGAACAAGCTGCTGTGAGGATGGCTGGAGGCCAGGATCAGCCCCACCACGTGGTAGGGCAGCCAGCACACGAAGAAGCTGATGATGACCACCAAGATGAGCTTGATGGCTTTCTGGGAGCGGGCAAAGCCCTTGCTGTGGACACGGGCCAGGAGCAGGCTGTAGCAAGCCGTGATCACCACGAAGGGCACCAAGAAGCCGCAGATGAAGCGGGTGATGGCCGTGAGCAGCTCGGTGAGGTGCTGGTGGTGCCCCACGGCCGTGTAGTCCAGCACACAGGTGGTCTTCTCGGAGAAGATGTCGGAACGGGTGGTGCGAAAGATGAAGGAGGGAAGGGTGAGGAGCCCGGCCAGGAACCAGGCGGCCGCGCAAGCGCCCCGGGCCAGCCCCAGGGTCCGGTGGTTTTGGCACCACACCGGCCGTGTCACCAGGGCGCAACGGTCAGCGCTGATGGCCATCAGGAGGAGGACACTGGCAAACATGTTGAGGATGGTGAGGGAGGGCAGCAGCTTGCAGGCAAAGTGACCCAACGGCCAGTGGTGGTCACGGGCCAGCGGCAGGGCCAGGAAGGGCAGGGCCAGGCAGCAGAGGAGGTCGGCCACGGAGAGGTTGAGGAACCAGACGCCGTTCACCGTGCGCCGCAGCTCGAAGCCGGTCACCCAGATGACGGCCCCATTGCCCAAGACGCCCAGGAGGAAGATGAGGGCGTAGAGCGCCAGGATGGCACGGTAGCTGTGAGAGACTTCATAGCCGTCGAGATCATATATGGAATAGTCGTCCCAGTTGGAGTAATTGAAGGTGTAATTGGGCATTGAGAAGTCCATCCTCCACCAGCTCCCAACCTAGAAACCACACTCCGTTAGACCACTGTGGAATGGTTTGGGCTGAAAGGACCTTCAAAGCTCACCCAGTCCAACCCCCGTGCCACGGCCAAGGACATCTTCTGCTAGATCAGGTTCCTCAAAGCCCCGTCCCACCTGACCTTGAAGATGGGGCTTCCACAACTCCTCTGGGCAACCGGTTTCAGCATCTCGCCACCCTCATCGTAAAACATCTCTTCCTTACGTCCATCATCATCATCGCCATCATCTCTCTCTCTGTCCAATGGGTCTCTGCCCCCAGGGCGAAGAGGCAGCACCTCCAAGACCAGCCCGGTGAGATGCTCCTCAACGAGGATGTGTGGTACGAGCACCCCAAACCGCTCGGCTTCTCGGTCGGTCCATACGTCCGTCCGTTCCCCCCCACCCCAGTCACCAAGGAAATGGGCATTTCCCCACTTCCTCTCCCAGCTGTCCCCAGCTGCGTGGCGCAAGAAGTTGGATGAGGAAACGCCGGAGGAGCTGCAGCTCCGGCAGCTTCTCCAACGCCTACTGGGTGGGTGATTTTGGTTTGGTTCTCAAACCCCGGGGCAAAAGAGAAACCTCTCGGTGCCCAAAGCATCGCCAGCACCAAAGATGGGGCAGCAAGAACCCTGAAGAAGGAGAAAACCACGGGGAAGGTCTGGGATGCTCCGATGGCTGGTTGAGTGATCCGGACCATGGGAAGCAGGAGCAAGGAGGAGATAAGGCATCTCCAGCCATCACCCAACACCTAAAAGAGGAGCCGCAGCAACCTCACGGCGCGCCCGCGGCAGGGAAAATCCATCCCCCAGGCAGAAGGATGGAGCTCACCCAACGCCCGGCTTCCCCCCTTGGATTTACCGGGGTTTTTTAAGCAAAGGGAGCGAGTCTCGCCCATCGCGCGCCCCACCGGCCGCTCACCTGGGTCCTCGCCGGCTGCGGCCACGCTCCCCGGGGATGAGCGGGCAGTGCCGGGCTTTTATACGGCGGTGAACAGGAAGCAACGCCGGGGAGGGGGAAGAGATCACCCGTGGAGACAAAAAAAAAAAGAAAAAAGAAGAAGAAGGCGCTGGGTGGGCTGGGAGGAGCAGCGGGGCCGGGAAAGCTTCGTCTGCAGGTGTAACGAGGGCGCAGAGCGGAGACCCCTTCGCGGCAGAGCCGAGGAGGGGGAGCTGGCGGCAGCGAGCGGAGCTGGAAAACGAGGAATCAAGCCCAAAACGGTGTCTTTTTTTTTGTTGTTTGAGGGGTATCGGGCTCATTTCAGCTGAAAGGTGACGCCGGGGACAGGCCGGAGCACCCCTCGCCCGTCCCACC
>NW_010531735.1:25928-27574 GCF_000687285.1 Phaethon lepturus | reverse complement strand
GAAGCCATTTCTCCTGGCTCTCCGGAGAGATGACAGGTGGTGGATGAGCGAAGGGGAAAAACAGACTGCGGGGGTGAGAGGAAGGGGGGCTTATTGTATACTAAATGAGCCCGTATGTCATGGATCCTGGCACCCCCGACATATGGAACCCAACACAGCTGCTTTGCTTGATGTGTCCAAATAGACGCTGGCTCCCCACTCCCTCCGGGACGCTGCGCCGCCGGCCGGGAAAGCTGCCTCTCCTCTCCCTTCTCCTCCCCCCGCTGCCTTCCCTGCGTGGCTCCGGCACCGGGGCCCCAGGCCCGCACAGATGCCTCCGGCACCCTGGGAGCAGGTCTGGGGAAGGCAGGTCTTGCCGCAGGCGCATCTTCCCCCCGGGCAGGGGAAGGGCTGGGGTGGAGCAGGGGAAGGGGAACAAACTTCAGATGGGGAAATGCTGCTGCTGGAAGAGACGGCAGCCTGGCTGGGAAGGCAGCCAGGCAGAGATGTACAACATATTACCTCTCTCAGGCCTGACAAGCTTGTAATGAGCCATACGACTGAGAAATGGAAACTAAACGAATATGGACAGGCGACGACTGGGAAGAAATAGTCCACAAGCCATTTTAAAAGACTAGCGGGGGGCAGAGTCTTTGATGTGTGTTTGCAGAAGCACTGTCCATGAAACACAAGCGTGTATAGAAAAGTCTGCACAGCCCCTCTGAGCCCCCCAAACTATATGGCTGTTTCTTTGCGTGCTTACACAAACACACAAGTACACACATGTGCACACATATACACACAGACACGTTCCCCAGCACATAGGTGCTAATGCTCCCGGTCAAAAACTCCTTTGCGAGAATCCCACATCCATTTATGCTTAATAATTTACACCCATGCTCGTAAATCTACCCCAAGTCAGGCATCTCTGTGTGCACACACACATACTCACCCTTGCACAGTGATATTCAAATTTCACTAAAAAAATTAACCTGGACTTTTTTTTCTACAGCACAAAACCTTTCAGCTATGCATGAGAGTACAAGTAAACCATCCAAATCCTAAACGAAAAGTTACTCTTGTGATGCCCTTAGCCTGGAGATGACGGAAGGGCTGATAGAAACGTGGCTTTCACGATCCACAGAGGTGCCCTCTCGAGGCTTTGAGCTTGCAATAAACTGCACTGTCCTTAGAGCAGGACTGAGTTTGGTTTTGTGTTTTAACTTGTTCTCCCTGCACACATCTTTAGAGACGAACCAGCCAGGGTCCAAGAACCACGACCAACACAGGAGCGTGTATCTTGGGTTCCTGAATGAGCCGCATCTGCTGTAGCTGTACACTACAGCTGAGACTCCTGCACCTTGTTTAACCTTCTCCATTCCCCTCCTCTTTCATTTCTTTTCTTCTGCTCTTGTCCCCTTCCTGCAGACCCAGGACCCTCTTTCCGGTGCTCGGCGGCAAAGGGAGCAGTCCTGCCCTGCCAGCTGCTCTGCCCTCGGGAGCAGCGTGTCCGTGGATGACCAAAGCAAGCCTGTGCCTGGCTGGCGAGCAGTGGCAGCCCTTCATGGCCAGCTTGAGGCTTGTCGCCACAGCCGTGTTTCCTGGCATGCTGGCGGTGCTGCCCCACTCTTGCTCACAATAGCCATCCCTGGAGCATCGCTCCCAGC
>NW_010531735.1:24345-25897 GCF_000687285.1 Phaethon lepturus | reverse complement strand
GGGGGGCCGGGGCTGCGCCCCCAGCCATGAGCGCAAGCTGCGGAGAGGCTGCAGCCAGGCTGGGAGAGGAGGGAAGGTCGGCTCTGGGCTTGGACATGTGCCACAGCAGCTCCGCACTTTCAGCTCCTGGGCCGTGGCGAGGAGTCGGGGCGTGGACGCTCAGGATCACTCTCACGTGTGCAGTTCGGCACTGGTGTGCGCAGCTTCTCTTTCAAATACTCTCTCCCTTGCTCTTGGGGAAGGGGGAACTGCATTTGATCTCTTGCACTAGCTTCACTGCTCTTCTGTCTCCCTCTCGTCCTGGCGCTGCTGCTCTGAAAACAACAGGCCTGTTCTCCTCTTGCTCTGCAAACTCAGGTGCTGCCTCATCCGACCGTGCTGGAGGTACAGTCCACTTGCAGGTGAGCCATCCCGGCAAGACACTGCGGAGCGGCTCCGCTGCTTCCTGGCCCCATCTCTTCAGCACAGGGCCGGGGAGGAGACAACCAGCCACCTCCTGTTCCCTCTTAGGACACCAATACTGAGGCACGAGCGTGTCACATCATCCCGGAGTAGGGAAGGCTGCAAAACCTCCTTCTCCTCAAGCAGACAGGGATGGCGACCTGGCCCGGGAACAGCCCCGGAACCACTCACCGCTCCACCGCGGTCCGCAGAGGGTACGGGCTGTGGGACACACTGCTGTCGCTGTCTCAGCGTCCTTGCGAGTGAATTTAAGGTGTATCAGACACAGGAGACAGGAGTCCTCAGTCGCAGAAGGATGTCGGCAGGAGGTGCCGGACCATTTACATGAAGACAAGTTTCAGTACTGGACCCAAAGAAACTCCTTATCCCACTCCTCCTTTGCTGGGTTAGTCCAGCCCTCAGAAAGCTTTTCCTTCACATGGGCGACTTGTGCTCTGAGGGGCTCTTTTTCGCTCTTTCCTTCGGAGGAACCATAAACTCCCATCTTCCTAAATTCATCTATTGCAAGAACCTATTTTGAACCTCCACCTGCTCCAGTCCTGCCTTCAGCAAAACCTCAGTAATGCTTAAACTCCCGGTGGGAAGCAATGCTTCCCACCTCCTCGCTTGCCCTTTTCCTTGCGCTCTAGACCAGCGGTGTACCAATTTTTGAAGACTCCCTGGCCATGCAAAGTGTGCCTGGGACCCACTTTCAGGCCATCCGAATGGAGGTTCCTTCTCTTTTTCCTGGTCAGAAATCCCCCATGCTACTGCCAAGCCCGAAGCGAAGGATGCACACGCAGGTTTGTGCATTAAACCTCGCACCCGAGGTCAAGCCCCCTTCCCGAGAGAGCCTGCGGCTTTGTGCCGAGGGCTACCGTCCCGCGCAGACCACGCAGCTTATCTCGCTGTCACTCTCCCCACGCTACCATTTCAGTGGCATCAAACCTCGCAGCAACATCCAGGAGCACTGCTTGCCCATCCCCAGAACAGCCACCTTCCCCCCAAGCCGATGACCATTCCTGGGCTCCAGCTTTTCTCTTCCAGAAGGATGAAGCTCAAAGTAATCCAGGGAGGCAGGAACCGCTTGGCTCATCCGTCCATTGAGGAG
>NW_010531735.1:23813-24333 GCF_000687285.1 Phaethon lepturus | reverse complement strand
GCCCGCGGGTCGCCCAGCCGTCCTGATACGTGCGATGGACCTGGGGGGTACAGGGGAAACCCCGGCAGCCTTGGGGCCCAGGCATGCTACTCCTTGGGCAGGAGTGCGGGCGGGCCACCGCGCATTGAGATGGACACCCCAAGGAGGCATGTGCCCCACACGCTATATATACACCCCAGCCTCGCACGCCGGGTCCGACCCCGGCTGCTCTGCCTCATTGGCCGCTCCGGTGCTCCCCCCCTCATAAATATTAAAGTCATGAGAGGGGATGCAATTGGCTGTGCGGGAGGTTGGAGCCCCCGGGAGAGGAGGGAGGTGGAGGTTGGATGTGGTCCTGGAGGGTGGATGGAGGTGGTGGGCTGGGAGGGAGGGAGGGAGGAGGGTGGGGGTGCTCCGGGAGAAGGCGACATCTGTTCTCCATGCATATTTCATAAAGGAGAAATGGAGAGATGGGAGCGAGCGTGGAAAGGGGAGAGGGAGAGACAGACAGGCAGGCAAGTCCCTGCGCCGAGGTGGGACG
>NW_010531735.1:22511-23692 GCF_000687285.1 Phaethon lepturus | reverse complement strand
GTGCGTGTGCCAGCCGGACTGTGTGTCCGTGCTATGTTGGCATGCGTGCGTGTCCATGTGCACGCAGCCACGTGACACGTGGATTTGCGGGTGCACGTGTGGGCTGGGTGAGCACTGGTGGGTGCCTGGACCACGGAAAGCCTCTCCCAGACAGGCTCTACCAGCAGCAACAACTATTCCATAGGTCCTGCCTGTGAGCTGCTGTAAAATTCACCTGTAATAAAGTTTGGTGAGGAAAGAAAGTGAAAGAAAGAGGTACCCAGAATACACAGGTATGGCTTTGAAACACTGATCCTCTATTTAACCATGAAACAATGATCTCTTTTGCTGGTTAGACGTGGTCTCTGCCTCTCACCCTTCTCCGATTTCGAATTCTCCTGTTAAACTGTGTCTTGAGAAAATCTGCTCTAGTTTGTCCTCTTTATCCGTAAACTCCCTGCTCTGAAATCCCTGCGTCCCCCATCCCACGCACACACATCCGTGCGTGTCCCCCCAGACCTCCCTGCAGTTTGCTTGCTGGAGTCTCCCACCTTTGTCCTCTCCCTCCTCCGAGTCCTGGAGGTTATGCCCCCCGCCCCCAGGCCCTGGGGGCTGCTTCCCCCTCCCCTGCAGTGCAGGCGAAGCCCAGGTGATGGGCATTCGCACCTGGGCAGACTCCAGCCCGTGGCATGGATCAGCAGATGGTCTCGGAGTTTGCAAGGCGAGCGGCGGATGAGGCAGAGGGATCAGGTGGCCGCGAGAAGCCTGCCTCACCATTGCTATGGCACCGATTATAAAACAATATTCGCCTAATGAGCTCGTGGCAATAGCCACATCCGTCCCGAGACTAACACGCGCACGACGCACAGCATGCCTGGATAATGCACGGGATGCAATGCACCTCATGCATCTATCACGCGCACGCCCCGCGCACACTTCTCACACGCACAAATCACTCCCCTCTCACGTGTGGACACACGAGCAGCACATACACATCCCCATGGGCGTGTATGTCCTTCACCAACCCCTTCCAGTCCCGTAGCGCACCCCATATCCCCCTGCCCGTGCATACACGTCCCCCTCCTCCCTCGCTGCAGCGCTCCGCCTGGGCCCCCCATCTCCCCCGAGAGCCTGATGGGCTGTTTGTATTTATTTCTCGCTCTGCGCTCCCCGTCTCTCCTCTGTTCCCGTCTCGCCTGCCC
>NW_010531735.1:16430-22496 GCF_000687285.1 Phaethon lepturus | reverse complement strand
GCCCCACCGCTCCCCCCAGCTGATGCTGGGCTGCTCCGGTCATCCTGCCGGGCTGGGCTCGGGGAGGAGGGGAGGGAAGGAGCGGGGCTGGCTGCCGGAGTCTCCCCACGGGGGATGCCAGGCCCAATCTGTGCCGGCCTTGCGGCCATCGCAGCGCGCAGCATCCAGGCGAGCGGGCAGGCTCCTGCTCAAGTTCGTCTCTCAAGTTGAGGCATTAGCAAATCCATCCTCCCACCCCGGATCCTTGCAGCTCTCCCGGGGAGCGAAGCACAGTGCTCTGCGGGGACACGGGCTGCCCGGCTCGTCCCCGAGGCAGGGGACAATATCTGGGGGGACAGTCCTCTCTGCTCGGCTGCAGTGACATGAGCACAGCGCCCGCTCCCAGCAGCCGAGCCCCCCTTCCCATACCCATAACGCAGTCACCTTAAGTCTGCCCCAGGATGATGCAGACTCTCAGCCTTCCTCCTCCCGCAGGTAAGAGCTGAGATTGCAAAGGCCCCTTCATCTGTCAGTGTCCAAATTTTGCACTGCCGGGAGGGAGGATTTCATCTGGGGACATCCCTCAGCTTGGAAAATGCTTTCTCTTTGTACCTGAGAAGTGTCGACGGGCAGGACGCAGCCCTGATGCTGAGCGCTGCACGGTGCGCACACAGCCTGCAAAGCCTTGCAGAGCCGACCGGCTTGTGGAGGGCGAGATGAACACCGACACGGCTGTGCCAGGCAGCCGGGGATGATGAAGCCACAGCCACAGGTCTCCTGGGAGGGTGACGGCAGAGCGAGAAACTCAAGACCCTTCTCCTGCAATCCAAACCAATATTCCCGCCATGACTGAAATACCCCCTGGTCCCCGCTCAGAGCTCCAGCCCACGGGAGCTGCTGTGGTCCCTGGGATTTTGGCTGCTGCCTCATTCTCTACCTCCTGAGCAAGAACTTCTGAGCTTCAAATATGCTAAGGCTGGCCAAAAACTGATGAGATTTGGGGGAGGGAGAACAAGAGACCCTCTGGCTTTGTTCTTCACTTCTGAGTTTCCCAACTTCCTGGCTGGCAGGAACTGGTATTCCTTGTCAAAACCAACCAGGTTCCTTAATTGCAGGAGCCCACAAGCTGGAGCCTGCAGAAAACCCTTGTTTCCTCCGAATTCCTGGGCCTCCTTTTCAACATGGCATTCAAAAAGAGAAAGGCTGGGGAACACCGGTGGGAGTGCAGCCAGCTTTTAAAAATCTCTTGATACCTTCAGCTTGACCTGTGGGGCTGATGGACCTGGGTGGGTCCATTGTGGTGCTTCCATCCAAGGGGATGAAGCCCTCCAGGACTTGCCCACCTCAACCCACAAGGTTCAGGGATCAGCTCCAGAGACAGGAGCCATGGCATGGGGCTGGGGGGACCCGAGCTGCACTTGCCGCTCCAGGCGTCCTGCGTGTGTGCAGGGAGGGCATGGTGAGGTATGAAAAGAGACTACAAGAGGCAGCATTTGGCAGGAGATGAGGCGACATATTGTACAAACCCACTGGGGACCACACTGGCCTGGGCTTGTGAGGGAAAACAGGCAGCTTTAACCCTCGTGCTGCTGGAGCAGATCCAGCCAGACTTCTGTAACTTTTATGCAGCGAGGGGCTGCACATCCAAACAACGGGTGGGAGACCTGGAAAGAGATCCCTGCCACAACTCACTGATGCTGGAAAGACAGAGTCCCTGTGGGGCATTACTACTCCTGTCCATCAACCGGTACCTTCATGCACTGTGCCCCATCCAGCACAGGACCCTCGGCAGAAGAAAAGGTGCTGGGCTCTGCCGTGTTCCTGTGACCACCCGGCTGCTCATTCATGGCAAAGTCATCTCTGGCAGACCTGCCTTTTTGGGCCATTCTCTGCAGCCAAGCCATCAGAGATCCCGTAGCATCCACAGTGTCACATTTGGTGCCATTAGACTTTGTCCAGACATGCACAAGTGCAGTTTGTGGAGGGGGCAGCTGCCAGCTCCATCACGTCTGGTTTGCAGCACGCTCTTGCAACCAACAGCTGCAGCCCAGGCTGGCTGCAAGGTTCAGACGCTCCGCACAGACGGCACAAGGCCTTGCCGACCACACTGCGATGCTCAGCTGGGTGATGCTCCAGCTACCAGACTCTTCGCAGACAGTGAGCAGCAAGCAGAACTATTTGGATGGACACTGGAAAAGCACCTGGGCAGCCTGTTAATCTTCACTCAGGGTGATGATGCCCTGCAAAGCCAAGGCTCGAGGCCTTTTTGGGCAAGTATATTAGAGCACACAGATGTGTGTGCACGTGCAGGCTGGCTGTGCAAGCTGCGTGTGCACAAGCATGTCTGCACGTGCAAACTTGGGCTGCAGAGTGCACATGCGTGTGGGTAGGTGGCTGAGCAAGGTCCATCACCCGTCAGCACGTGCATTTGTGTGCACACCTACGTTTACTTGTGCATGTGCCTAGCTAATAACAGAAGGCCCCCGATCCGCGCAGCTCTCCCCACGCCCTGGGCACGCTTGCCTGGCTAGTGACAGAAGCTCTCGGCTCCGATAGCCCCTCTCCTCTTCTCGCCTTTGTCTCCTTGGCTTTTATTGAGTGCAGGTTTTGTGAGCGGTCGGTGACAGACGGCCCTGGTGCTCGATAACTAGACAATCTGTCACCACCACCACTGACAGCTTTCACAAGGAGCCCCTTTCCTTTCATCCTTCCCGGTTCCCTTCGCCTCTGCTTGTCCCCCTTCCACACGTGCTCTCTGGCTTTGTTCCCCCTAAAAGCCAAATAGCGACAGAAGCTCCTGATCATAATATTGCTCTAATCGAGTCTGTCATAATCGGATCCAATCTAATTACGTTCAGATCCCTCTCTTCTCCTGACTCTCTCTATTGCCTGTCCATCTGTCCCTCTCTTCCCTTCCAGTCTTTGTGTCCATCCATCTGTTATCTGCAGGCCTTTCTCCCTTCCCATCATCTCCCTGGGCCCCTGCCCCATTCGCAGCGTGGCCGCCCCGGCCCTTTCCTCCAGCGGCTCCCTCTCCAATCTATCTCTCTTAAAGGCCTCTCCATCAATCCATTTAGCAGCAGCTCCCTGCCTCCTCTAGCCCATCTGCTTCTCCCTTTCTGCTGGCTGCGAGATGCAGAGATGCTGTTTTGTTTGTGTGTCGATCTTGATTAGCCCCAGAAACCTCCCTGTTAAAGCTGTGCTGGCACTGGGGAAAGATCACCTGCGTAGCAGAGAGCTGTAGGTCCTAAGCAGCATCCTCCATCCCTGCCTCATCATCTACCTCCTCTGAGCAATTGCACCACACACAAGCATTAAGGCTGAACACGCAGGTGAAAGAGGCTGGATATAAAAAGGAAGGGGCCACAGGAGCACAGGGTTGCACGAGGCAGGCTGGGGAAGAGCAAGCTTGAATCAGTATTTCCCCAAACTACCTTCCTTTTTCCTCTAGCTCTGGTATTTTTCTCCAGGAATGCACACAACTGGCTGGACAATGGACAGACGGACGGACAGGTGCGCAGGTGTGGTGGTGGTGAGATCTGACTGGACGTTCTCACCACACACAGAGAGAGGACAAGGTCGAGCAGAGCTGGGGCAGACGGCTGCAATGGTACCCAGTGTGGGAACTACATGCCCAGGTACCAGTGTGTTGCGGATTTGGGGTGCCGGGGTCACTCCAAGGTCTTCTGTGCCTTTCCCAGCAGCAGCAGGCGCTGGACTCTGTTGGAGACGAGGGCAGCAGCAGAGATGGACCCTGGGCATGATCCAGTCTGGCAATTCCTACACTCCTATTTGTAGTAGTCAGACCCTGATTTTAAACACATGTTGGACTCAGATGCCTGCTGGGTGCCAGCCAATAGCCCTTGCTTGCTGTAGTAGTTATCCTGAGCTAAGCTGCCTTCGTTCCTTCAGCTGGACCTCATTGCTGCTCATGCATAGGACACAGAAAGCAGTTGTCAATAATCATGGCAGCAGGACTACTGGAGAGTGACCATAGGCTACTGGACCTGACTGGGACACATCCCTTAGACAGCAGCATCACATAAAGGCTCCATTACATCTGTATCCACTTTATTGGTCCATGGACCAAAGACCTGCCAGTCTACATAGGCAAAGGATGGGCTCAGGCCCACTTCACAAAGACTTGAGGCACAGGGCCTTTAATATATTCAGCACAGACAGATCTCGAGCAGTTTCAAAGGTGTGCAGAGGAGTAGCTCTTGTGGCTGGTAGCAGGTTTTCTCCACATATTTATTTGGGAGTTAAAGCCAAATGCTCTCCCTTGAATAACCCATGCCTACGCAATTGTCACTTGTGAAAACAGGGTCTGGTCGTCTGAATATGCCTTATAGCAGTATGTAGTCTCTCTAAATCCTGAGCTAGGCAGGCAAAAGGCCAACTGGGAGCCAAACCCAGTCACACTACAATGCTGACCATCAGGGAGAAGCAAAGGGGGTGAATGACAGTCCTAGCAAGGCCATCTGTGGGACAGCTTGACCCCGGCCAGCTGCAGCCACTGCTGCCCATAACACAGGTACTGGGCTCCAGTGCTGGGAACAGGAGAGGCAGCAGAAGCTGGGCAGACTGGGGAGGAAGGATGCTATATGGGGAGCAGAAGTGTCATCTCAAGTAAGAGAAATAGCGACTTCTTACAGAAGTGACAGAGAGCATGGTTACCACGAACGCTGCTCTGCGATGTCCAGGCTCAGTCCCCAGCTTGAATAAGGCCATGGTAGCCGTTCCTACAAACTCTCCTGCCCTTCATCAGCAAGCCTCTTTCTTTGGTCTCCAAAAATCAATCCCTTCACCCCTGCACTGGGCTTCATCTCTACTTTAGCTGCTGATAAAACAAATTATTTAAGACGACACCAATTTCTTCTTCCTGTCTCCACTGCTTCCTCCTCCCAGAAGCCAAACAGCCCTGGCTTTGTTCTGGGTATTAATTAACTTTCCTGCCTCTTAATATTCCAGAGCCATAAAGTTCCCAGGAGCTGGGAGGCCGGGCGCTAAGAAAACACACATTTCCTCTCCTTTCTCCTTGTCTCATTGACTGTCACCCCCATATGTCTCCCCCCTCAGGGCACAAGGGCAGCTGCAAACCCTCCTCTCTGGGCTCAGCCCCAGCCCTCTGCCTCCTGGGAGGCAGCTGAGTTCAGAGGTCAAGAGAGTCAGTGGCATCTTCTTTTTGTGCAGAAATCCCTGGTAGAGTTGCGTGAGGAGAGAGGAGAGGAAATTGATGCTTGCAAATTATGTGTGTGCATGAAGGGGGGAGTGTGTGTCTCAGCAAGATGCCTGGGGGCTCTATGATGGAGACAGCATGTGCCAGCTGCCCTCCTCAGCAAGAAGAGTCAGGGGCTGCCCAAAAAACCTAGTCTGGGCTTTGATGTTGCTGGAGGTGGTTTGAGGAAAGTTTCATCAGAGTTTCATTCAGCAATCTCGGTACCAGAGGCACAGGTGAGAGTTGCACGGAGAATCTGTGGGTTATCAGTAAAGACAGAACTTCTCATTGATCTGTGCAAGGCAAGGTACAGGGACGAGGCTGATTTTGGAGGACAGTCACGGACAGTCAGGCAAAAAGAGGCAGAAATCCCTGGGTTTCTATTCCTGGCTTGTCACCTTGTAGCCAAATGAGCCGGCAGCAGACAGGGAATTGCTTCTCTCCAGGTACAACAGGAAAGGTGGTTCCAGTGCCCGGTTGATCTTCGCCAGGGCTGTCCCACAGCACCAGCCTCACTGGAGCTGGGTGCAGGGAGGAGATGGGAACAGGTACAGAACTGCAAGCCTTTCCTTCAAGAGCAAAACACAGCGCAAGGTGCAGACAGGCAACTGCCCCTGGGAGCAGCTGCCGTAGCCTTCGCTGGCATCAATGGCCTGTTTATTTTGAGGAGCAGTTCAGCAAGACTTGCTAGAAGTTGCATCACTTCTTTTTTCCCCTGGCAGAGGGCTGCAGAACTTGCTTCTTCCAGGCTCCGTCTCTTGAGGGTATATTTGCCCTTGGCTGCTCAGCTGCTTTCTCCTTTCTTCCTTGTTTCTTTGGTCAAGTGTTTCAGCAGGGGAGGGAGCTTGCAGAACCCCTGTCCCACTAAA
>NW_010531735.1:0-16399 GCF_000687285.1 Phaethon lepturus | reverse complement strand
GCTGAACAAAATGCCTAAAAGATGCCAAGGATGCCAAGTACTTGGACAGAACTCAAAGCCGTCCAGCACCTATAAGCATCAGGAAGAACTGGTTAGACCAGGAATGATGTAAAACAACCTTAAAATGTAGTAGTTCTGGAAGAAATTCAAGTACTCATGCTTTGGACCAACAAGCCAAAGTTTTAAGAGTCAGAAGAGAGCATTTTCCCAGCACCCGAACTTGACTGCAATGCTGAACTGAACTGGAGTGAGCTTTTGTCTCCGCTGCTGACTGTGCTAGAGAGATGGTAACCTTTGTCAGCTGGGAGTATCGTAAATCACTGCAGCAAGGTTTGCCAGGAGAAATCTGCCAAAGCCAGAAAACAACTACGTATCTCTAGAGCGTTCCTGTGACGTGTTTCCCAGCTGGACTATGTCCTCCTGGACCAGCTACGACAGTGCGGGTGGTGCTTGCTGCTTCCCCTCCCAAGACCAAGGGGCAGCCAGGGGTACTCTGCTGTGAGCCACTGCTTCAAAGATGACCAGACACGGAGCAGGAAAGTTGTTTGCTTTCCATATGTTTTGCATTAATTTCCCATGCAAACTTTTATAATTATCAAAGCAAATGGGCTTTCAATGGGGGAGTTCTCTCAGTCACGTCAGCCTACCTCAAAGAAGGCCACACCACCAGCTTTGCACTGTCACCCAGCGCAACTTAGATTCTACCTTATTAAGCCAGCACACATCAAAATACATGTATCTACTCCTCAGAACTCAGCGATTTTGTTTCTATCGCAAAGATAAAAATAAATCTACATATATACCAATACTCAAACTACTTTCCACATTAATTTACTGAGAAGGCACTTATTCCCCACTGCTTATTAGCATTAGGGATGCTCTAATTAATGCACATAATCTCAGGAGTGATGGAGAAAAGTGTACCAGGGGAGTTATCAACTTTAAGGTTTGTGCAGCTGAGGACAGCTGCTGTTATACCAGGATGGGCAGGAGGAACTAGAGATACAGCTCAGCCCCAAACCAAAGGCAGCTACTGTACATTACAAAGGAAAATACACAAGGGGTCAAGCCCATTTCATTTTTAAAGTGGGGACATGTACCTCCTGCAGATAACTGTACTCAGTCTGAAGGCATGGAAAGGATGGCTTAAGAGTGAGCCTTTCTAGGGCTAAGACACTAAGTCTGGGCTTAAAGCAGCAGACAGCAACTCCCTAAGGGGCAGCGATTTAGTAGCCGTACACAAAGCAGCAAAGGCTTTCTTGGTCCCAGCGGAGGGGAATGAGCACTCCCAAATCCACTGTCAGCTCTTTGTTTGAAGATCAGGAGTGAGACTAAACGATTGAATAGGTCACAGATCCCGATTCCTCCCAACTTGCCCCATTTATGATCTGCAGAGAGATGCAGGTGAACATAAGACCTTTTCACATGGTCTTGCTTCTGTGTAAAATGGGATTTCATTCTCCACGACACACAAGGCAGCTCCTTTCACCAACATTAGCTGTTCTTTAACAAAGCACCTTTGTGTTTCAAGCACTGTTCACCTCAAGGAATGAAGAGCATCCCCTCACCCCTGTGAAACAGGGCAGTAGCAGGGTCCGTGCCACCATTGAGAAGGGCCCTATGAGGGGAAGGGAAGTGGCTGCAGCCAGCCTGGGGAAGGACAGGGAAGAGAAACCTCGGGACTAGGACTCACTCTCATAGCTCATTGACTTCCCAGATGAATCCCGCAATCCCGACTATTTCTTCCCCACCCCCTTTCATCCAACACTCAGGCCCAATTCCCCAGAGGAGGGAAGGCTCAGATCTGCATGGCGCAAGCCTCATCATCAAAAGCCAGCTGAGCAAAACGAATTTACTGACCATGGCAAAACACAACAAGGAGGGCTGGAAACACCAATGGCTACTGCCTACCTTTTACCCCTCTGTGCAGCGACACTGCTGGCACCAAGAGAGTTTCAGGGACATGTAAACCCCCAGCTCAGGGTAAATTTTGGGCTGACAGTCAAGCAAAGACTTGCAGTGTTCTCCAGCATTGGCAGGAGGAGGGAAAACGTGTCTCTGCTACAGCGTCTGCCAGCCTAGCCCCCGTGCTTCTCCCTTCCTTTTGTCAGCCACTGATAGGAGGGTTGCTCATTGCACGGTCCACAGGGGAGACCTGTTGGCCATCCAAGGAGCGGCGGAGGCACAGGCAACGGAGACAGCTGTTTGTTCGCCTCGCCAGAGAGCAGATCTGAACAAAAAGCTGGGAGTGGAAAATGGGGCTGGGAGTGGTAAAAGGGTTTATTTCTGTTTGTATGGGGAAAACAAGGAGGGGAAAAAAAAAATTCTAATCAGAAGCCTTCAGGGGAAAAAAGACAAAAAGCCCAAACCCAAGCACAGGATCTAGATCTGAAAGACAGAAGAGAGCGCAGTATGGGAAGGACACATTTTTAATTGGAAAAATTATCAAGAACCTTGTGTATATTGATCCAATTTGCTGATTAGCCATCACTGATCCCACCATCTCTCCACACAGCACTGCTCCACCATGAATTAAGCATTTGCATTTTGATATGTAAAAAAAAAAAATAATAAACTTACCTTAGGGAAGGAAAAACATATTCTACAAAATTCTTTGCCAGACCCCAAGATATCTTGAGGTCCTCTGTCTCACCCAAAATACTTTCATGTACAGAAAGAGTCTACTTGGATAATTTTGGGGAACTGATTTTCTTCTGACAAAGTTGGAATGAGTCCAAAGATTAAGAGTTAGAGGCTATGAAAATCCTTATTGTAAAGACAAGATATCTCCATGTAAATTGAGATACGTCTTCAGCATTGCTAGGAGAAATTAAAAGAAATCAGGCACAGAAACATTCCACCAAGCATCAGGAGCAGTTTCCTGATAGCAGGATGCATTATCAAGTGGAAGAAGTCTCCCTCAGGGTAGCACTGAAAGTACAAGCTCTGAATTACTTTAAAACTCCAGAGTGTATGCCTAGTTGAGAAAAGTCTTAAACACAATAAGCGCTCACTGTCCTCTAGGGAAGGGAAAGTGATGTCTGCTTTAGTGCTAGTCAGCTCCGATTTCTGGAATTAGTCCTCTCTACCTACTTTTGAGCTCCTCGCTTTGGACAACAACGCTACTGCACGATTAAATCACGATTGCTTAAGAACAAGTGCATTTTCATACAGAAGAAACACCCAGGAATATCCAAGTGCCTGGTCAGTCACAACCGCTAGCCCTGAGAGCCCAGTCTTGCTGGGCACTGAGAACAGCATCGAAGGAAACAAAGTGTGTGAGCATACTCATTAAAAAACACGTTTATTATACGAGCGCCTAGAGATCAATCGAGACCAAGGTACCATCGTACAAAGCACTGTTTGGAGTGATCAGCCATCCCTGCCTTGGAGAGCTTACAGTCTAAACAGCAGTGAGTTAATTCCCTGTCCTGTCTGAGGGCACAATGTCTTTCTTTTGACCAGCTGTAAAAAGAATTAAAAGTTTCAATGCGAGTCAAAAATCAAATCAGATGTCCTGGTTTCTCCCGAGACCAAAACATATTGCAACACCCAGTGGTTTTGGTCCTTTTGGCAGCAACTAAGACAAAACAGGCAATGGGTTAGTTTGTAAGTGGAAGTTTTTTTTAATTAAATGGAACTATTTATATATATACAAAACCCAGAAAATATTGCACCATTAAAAAAAGCACATTTTACATCTAATCACCTGTTAAACACACCTTGCCCTCCCTGCATTGTAGTATACACAGATTCACAGCAACTGTTGGACATTAAGAAGCAACCTGTGCTGTCAGACACCATGGAAATCTGCTGGTCCACATACATCCCAGAGAAAATACCTTTACCCTTTCCACCCTTGCCTTCATTTAGGGAACACATTCATCACATTGTCGTCTCAGTGGCATTCAGGACCAATCCTCTCAAGTTGCTCAGAAGTAAGGACAAATTAAAAAGAAAGGCTTTGGGAACTTCTCAGTCACAGTTTCATTAGGGCTTGGCCGGCACGGTTTTCTGGGAAAGTCTCTTACATTTTAGGGCTCAGTCCTCAGAACCCGAGCACAGAAGCTCTGGAGAGAACCATTTGCATCCCTATCCAGAGAGAGGGGCATTCCAGTGTAGTTTTATCTTTGACAACTGTAATCCAAGGGCTAAGACTTCTCAAGCCCCAAGAGCATCTTCAGTAAGCCACGGCCCCAGGGTCCCGCGGGATGCTAAAAAGTACATCCGCTTTGGCGTTGATAAAATACGTGGCGAGGAGAGAGAAGATCAGAATGGCAATGCCCACAACCAAAGTGATTATCTAGGAAGGGATGAGAAACACTTAGCATTGTTGTTACAAACACAGACCTGCAGCACCTCACAGAATTTGCATCAAATGGGGGCCTCTGTCAGAAAGCTACAGAGACCAGCTCACTATGAGGCACTATGTACACTGAAATAAAAAGATACTCCAAGGACCTTACAGACTTGGACAAAAGCAACTGCCAGATAGCATCAGGTCAGCTTTCAATGTAGTTACCAACAGTGCACACAAACCGATGTTTAAGAGAAAAGGTAAGAAAGCTGTATTACAGATAAAGAACGTATCATGTTTCAGAGCGGTCGACGCAGTTCGCAAAGATTTTTAGCAAGCATTTCATGTAACACTTCAGCTATTCCTGCACGAACTGTCATCTCCTCCAGCAAGGAACTGTAAATGCCTTCAACAAGCACAGTTGCTGGCAGAATCAACATCTGCCTTTGCATAACGGAGATTACCTCCTGCTCAGCACCTTTGTTGAAGCCTAAGTGCCAGACCAGTCTAAAGCCTCATTAGATTCCTTCCTGTCAACCCTTCTCCTTGCACGGAAGGACTGCCGTTCCCAGTCTCCCCTGGATATCTCAACAGTTCCCACGCAGTGGCCAGACACCGACGTGCCACTACAACTCTCTCAGTACATTTTCTATTGGGTCAACACTTCAGGGATGGCTGGGCTCAGACTGTGCATCTCCAGGGCACCAGGATCTACTGGGCTGTAACAGGCCGAGAGACACAGGCAGGGCATTGTGCTTGCCTGAGTGTTAAAAAGGCCCAGTGCCACATAAATAAATTGCTCAGATTTCAAATAACCATCCGAGAGATGCAACAATTGCCTGGGCTTGCATGGCCTTTGGGTGGCTTACTGCTAGCACATGATGACGACAGCGCTGTGGCTCCTGAGTCTGTCCTGACAGGGTATGACATCATTAACAGCCAACCAGAGGGCATCAAAACAGGCACAGAGTCCCAAAGTGACTGTACGCTTAACCCTTATTCTGCTGGCACTTAAGCCACATCACAGCTGGCTAAGGCCTGCTTAGAATCTGAGACACTGAATCAACAGCAGCTTTTGTGAAGGTTTGTGCAAGTTGTTTTGGCGCTGTCGAGAGGGGATTCGAACTCCTGGAAGGAAGATCAGGGTTGCACATCAGGCAAAACACCTTAATAGCCAGGTTCACTGGCTTGGCTTCCTGTGCTCGGGGAAGGGGTTAAGACTCCTGTCACTTCTATCTTTTATTCACACAGCTCAGCCTGCTCATGGGACTCTTGATTATTCTGCACTGTCTAGGCCTCAGCGACTAGGTTATTAACCCACAAATGGCTGGAGGTGGTAGGGTTATCACCAGTGGCGCAGTTTTGGTTACCTCATTTTCAGGAATCAAAGCCTGGCTGTTCTTAACTGGGGAGCTCACACAGGATGATGGCACAAGAACTTGTAAAAAACTCTGAACTGCTTCTCCAGCTGTCAGGAGACGTTATTCAAAGCTAGCCACATTTTTTTTCTCTACTTTTTCAGAGCTGTACAAAAACTCACCTCTAGCTCCTTGCTGGCTACCAGAAATATTCGGGCACGGATCTCTTTCCACCTACTCTCTGTCCATGTGGAGTACTCTGTAGATCCCCATTGTCTCAGCTCAAAGGCAGGAGAGAGTGCTTTGCTTAGGTGAACAGTTGACCGAACACAGTAAGGGACTCGTGATGTTGAGTTAGGGTCCAGGGAACCCTGCACCCAGGCATATTCATACATCTGCAAAGAAAATGGGAGAGTAAAGAGACAGCAAAAAAACATGAACAAATAACCAGACTATCTCCTTGTTCTGGCACCTTATCCGTGTCACTGGAGAGAGAGAGGGGCTTTACGGACTGTTCTCACTGTAAGGGGATCCTTTTGCCCACTTCTCCCCTGCCCTGGGGCATTAAGATGCCTCCTTGTTGGGAGGAGTTTCTCAGTTCTCCCATGTATTAGAAGCAATAGAAAGCATTCCTAACTAGCTTTCCTCAAAAGCAGAAAACAGCAAATTGGACAGCAGATCTATCCTTACCTATCATCTCACTCTAATGGATACTTACTTCTTTCTCACTGCTGGGTGTTTTTTCAGGGTTCAGACACTCTTCCTTGGTGAGGTTAACAACAGTGCCCGTGAGGTTGGCCAGGACATACTGGACAAGATAGGTAGTGTTCACAGGGCTGGAAACGGCGACGTAATGTTGGGGAACATCACCTGGAACAGTCAGAGAAATGAGATTGGCGGGGAGATGGCCAGAAGCAGACAATGTTAGTACGGCGCTTTAGAAAGCTGCCGGGTAACATATGGGGTCAAACCCATTCTTGTGTTGTTCTTCCCTATGTTGCTCTTACCCAAAATTCCTTTTATGTCTGGTTTAATGATGGACTGAAACCAGGAATTGTTCATTTTAATCAGAAACCCATACAGCATTCGAGAGACCTGGGAAGAGATGGAAATTGGTTTATACAAAGAGGAGAGAATATAGCATTTAACAGCTATACCTCTGAAGAATTATTTGGCTGACAGATGTTTCCCACTACAGGGGCCACCAGCACAGCAAACGAGGGACTATATGTCACAACTGTCTAATTCAGGACTGAGCTGTGAAAATTGGATTTGATTCCAGTTCCACTGACTCTTTAGCTGATCCTTGTGGCACACATTGCCATTTCACCTCAGCTTCCTCTTCTGCTTTGGGGAACGAGGATTAAGGAGCTCTGTTTTGTAGAGGGCTCCTGAAGCTTAGTGTCTGCCTTGAGATTGAAAGGCAAGGAACTAGGGAAAGGTGAAAGGTTTTTCATTCAGCTGTGGCGGGGAAAGAGAGAAGGGGAGAGGCAAAGCTCTCATGGAGACAGACAGGACAGCATGCTGTGTAAACACATATAAACAGAGACAGAAGGGAAGTACGTGAGGGCTCATCAAAGATGCCAGGGACTCAGTTCCATCTGTTCGTACCGTTTTTGGATCTGCCTGAATAGCAGAGGTGTTGTTGGCTCCCCCCGCAAGCCGGTAGAGAGCACGGGCGACCACTGTGGCAACTTCTGCCAGGGACTGCAAAGGAAGAGTGCTCTGTGTTAATGAAGATAGGCAGATCCAGAAAAACAAGCAAGGAGAGCAAGCCAGAATCTAAACATCCACCAAAACACTTCCGTCGTGCTAGCATTTGAGTGCCTATTGTCTTTGTCACTGTACAAAGCGCTCCCACCTTCTTTCTGCCCTTTTTGGAAACAGCTTTCCCCCTCTCCCCGTGACCATGCTTCTATCTGCCCCTACACAGGGCCCCATCCACCCCAGAAAATGCAAGAGTAGGAACCTTGGCTGTGTCTGTAACATACTCCAAGGTTTCCTCAGGGCTAAGCCCCTCGGGGTATTGCATCCGGATGTTCTCTGGAGTGTCGTACATGCTCTGGTAGTATCTGAAAAGAAGAAGGCAAACAGAGGTTTGGGAGGGGCAGAAAGAAACCACAGGGCATGGAATTCAATTCAAAGTGTGCCTAAAGCAAACAGTGGGAGCAGTCTCCTGGGAACAGAGATACAGCCCTGCCAAAGCACTGCCCTGCCACACGCTCCTTAAACCATTTAATGAGGCTTTATAATTAACTTGGCCCTTCCACAGCGTCTCCCATCTGAGGATCTCCACACAATTTACAAGCTGTGATTAGCTTTCAGGTGGGCGACAGCCCAATCTATTAAATGGGTAGAGAAACTGAGGCAAGTACAACCCAAGCAGAAGGTCTCCTGGGAAGAGGGCTTTTGATACAAGTTGTGCCAGTGGATTTTATTAATGCTTTATCTTGAAGGCGGTGAGGAATTCCAAGTGAACTCTATGACAGATTTATACCAAGGCATCTGCAGCACACGTAGCTGAACTGGGAATTGGGCTGAAGGCCCACTGCCTGGTCTATGCACCTGACATTCCCAACCAACCTGGGACTGATCCCCTCCATCTAAAGATGGGTCACGCAGTAGTGAGTTGTGCTTTCCTCCACCCCAGCTCTTCTTACCCCTTTAGAGCAGTGCAGATTTAGAGGTGAAAGGGAAACTAATTCCCCTTGATTGCTACAGAGATTCTCAGAAACAGCAAAGGATAGAAGATGAAGAGACAATTTGAAGAGTTTAGGGAAAAGGGGAGACACATGTCTGTCCTCTACCCCACATTTCTACTTCCAGCGTTGAAAAGGAGCAGGGTATCCCCAAGGAACATGTAGTAAGGTCATGTGGGGTGAATGAAAGTGCCCTTTCCATTGCCTGGGGCTTTCTGCCATCAAAAATAGAAAGCTATATTAACAAAAAAAAAAAAAAAAAAAAAAGAAGAAGAAAGAAGAAAGAAAATCAGACCAAAAAAAAAAAAAATTAAAAAAAAAAAAAAAAAAAAAAAAAGGCAGCTAGCTTCTGGAAGAACAGATGAGGCTTAGGCACGCTCAGTTGCCATTTGCTCACCTCTGGCTTCCAGCCAGCTGTGGGGAACATTTTCTGTACAAAACTGGATTTCTTTCGGTTGTCAGAATAATTATGTTGCGCTTGTTCAATTACATGGCACACGTTTGCTCCTCTGCTCCCCCCAGAATGCCCCTCTACACGTATGTTAGCCAGCACACCCCCGGCAGAGGCGTTGCAGGAGCTCAGATGCCCTCTGCCGGCTCCGCTGCCTTTGGCCATGGGCCAGCCCGTGCCCACTGACCCCGGAGAAGTACCTGTTCTGGAAGGCAGTCCTGTGGTCAGTTATGACCACTCCAGGGATGTGCCGGGCCCGAAGGAAGCGCTGGAAGGAAGATGGAGGAAGAGGCTGCGAAAATCCAGCTTCTTGCAAAGTCACATTTGCTCCCATGCTGCTATTACTCAGAATATCTAGCAAGTTTCTAACCTGAAAGAAGAGAAAAAGGCACTGTTTTGCTGTTCTTTTGGATGTGTGGTTTCTCTGTAAAGGTTAACATCTTGATTGTCTGCAGCGTGCTGAAGATCCCAAAGCATTTTAGAGTTAGATGAACACCTACAGATTGCTTTCTATTACCTGCACTTCAACAGATTCATTCATCCGAGACACGGGGTCTGTATGCATCCATAAAATTGAGTCATTCCTTAGAGCCACCTTCAAGAAAAAAAGCAAACAACGTAAGTACATGATTGGACATCATGTACTTGCAGAGCAGTGAAGTCTAGTCCAAGGAAAAATCAAAACCAGTGAAAGGCTGGCTGGAAAAACCACAGGTAAATTATCACAGAGAAACAGGGAACAAAAAGGTCCCCTAACTTATCCCACACCTGATTCAATTCCACAAATGAATGAATATTGTCCAAGCGGAGAGGAAACTTGTCTTTTTCCATATCATACACCATTCGTGAACTGCCAATGTAATCAAAGGTCTCCTGCAACAGAAAAAAAAACAAACACACACGAATCACATATGGATAGCTGCCTGGCACAACTAACAGCAATATTTGAGAAGCTGAGGTGGAACAAAACCCAGAGTTTGGGGGCCAACTACTGCACCAAGGACTTCTGAAGGTGCGCATAGCCTGGCGCACACCAGAAGACCAAAGTAAATATTACATTGTGCCTGGCTCCGAAGACAAAGGTATTGAAGGAAGGGATGGAGCAAAGGACAGAAATGAAGCCAAAGAGAAAAAAAAAAACCAAACAGGGGACAGCTATTGAATTCCACAAGCAAGGAAGGCACAGAGGCAAAGTCAGACTTAAGTGAGCACCTATATCTAGCAAGATACTGTTACTGTGAGGAACAGCAGAGACGCATTAATACAGCCTTTACTCTGGCATAAGTAATCCTCTTTGGTTTCTGATAGTGAGGACAGCAAGTCAGGGAAAAGGGCAATTCTTCATTCCAGGAATTAAACGTATGCAGGTTTCCTGAAATGAGGGTGTCTGTTTCCCTGGAAAAAAGGGAGGGAAGGCTAGGTGACAGAAATGAGTTTGTCAAGGGAGCTGCAAGAAGCTGAGCACCTCCCGGCGAAGAATAGGTGCCCCTAAGAAGAGAATCTCCATGTCAGAGAAGGCAATGAAGTCAGCCAGCCACCAGACTTCCCCCTTGACTAATTTACAGCCAAGTCTTATCATTCCTCCTACATCCTGGGAGCACAACAGAGAATGTCCGCTCCATAGCGCTGTACACCCATCTGCCCCAGGGAAATTCTGACTAGGGATGTAAGTGCTGAGGAGGGTGAATGAAGGGAATCACATGGCTGCAGCATGGGGCTGTGGAAGCCTCACAAAGCTGCACAAAAGAAGCCATCAGTCTAGATGCCTTGAGGGGAACATCAGCTGTTGGCCATCAGTCCCTCCTCCACAAGCTTGTTCTGCTTTTCTACAGCTGCCAAATCCAGTGCTGGGCTCTCAGAAATGAGCTACATTTTGCTGCTGTCAACACATATATATTTTTAATCTAGCCTTTTCTGGGCTTCATTTCAGAACTTAAAGCTTGGCCATTGCAGTTCATCCTGAACAGGGTGAGGCAAAAAACAGACATACAGGCACACTGGGAAGAGACAGGAGGGAAAGCAAAGTTTGACTCATTCATCCAGAATGAACTGTGGGGCAGAATATGCGTTGCCCCAGTGGAAGCTCCATCTGCTGTTGTTATCCCAGGGCAATTAAGATCCTGTTCGCACTGGGGGAGCAGAGAGAACCACAGTGTCGGGATGCAGACAAATGACTCCATACAAAGAGTAGGGAAAAAGTTCATTTGCAGGGAGCCAAGGGCTTATTTGCTATCTTAGAATAAGCCAAATGGTGGGGCGATGCCTCTGCTCTTACCCCTTGGAAGAAGGTGAACATTATATTCCTCTGCAGCAAATGGACATCTGACACTTTACGAAGGGCTTCAGCAGCAGCCAAGTGGGTCACAAAAGAAGAGACAGCACTCTCTGCCCCAGGTGCAATGTTCCAGAAGAAGGAATGGCTGTCAATCTGTGAGTATGAACAGGAGGTGTAAGAAATGCGCACACAGACAGAGGAATACTGTATTGGGAAAGCACATCTATCACCTTGCTCCTGTCCCACTCATCCTACCGATAAGGGTAGGACCAAAACATCCCGCCTAATGAAACTTAAAATACCAATTGCATTGCTGTGGCAGTCCTGAGGCCTCAGAGCCCTGCCACCGCCTCCCAATATAGATGAGACAGCCATGCTGTCTCCTTCTCTGCAACGCTTTTTAAGGATGTGAAATATCTTAGGAAAGCATAAGAGACATGCTAACTATTTCTATTTGTCTGGTTCCATCAGTGAAGAAAATAGTGAAAAAAGTCTCCCATAACAAAACAAAGAAACAAAATGAAGATGTCCTTATACTGAAACAATAGGTAAACCCACCAACTAAAAGGCTTATACCTGCAGAAACACAATAGCCAGTCAGATCTAAAAGAAGGTTTGGAACATGAGAATAAATGAAACTATGTAAGAGGAATATATTCCCATAAGACTCTAGGCCCACATCTTCCCAGAATCCTTCCCGTCCATGCTCTACAAAGCAAGATTAAGAGGTACCTACTCGTGTAGCCACAATAATAACTTCCTTCTCAGGATTGACTTTTCCAGAGGAATTGATAGGTTGCAAGGTGCTCCACACATTGTAATCAAGAAGAGGATCACATACAACCTCTAGGAAGCAGAAACAGCATCGCTTGAGTTGAGACTACAACAATGACAAGTGACGAATGAGCTTTCTGGTCAGCTGTAGCTCACCAGTGGTTCTCAGCAGGAACGTCACTGGCAAAACATTCACCAGGACCAGGATTTCAATTCAGGTACACACAGTCTAATGGAGCAGTAATCTCAGAGTCACTCTTGATGATCTATGTAGCAGGTATTAGGTACCTTTCTCAGCCAGCATCTTTTCTACATACTATTTTCTAAACTGATGACAAACATAGCCCAGAATTCCTTACCACTTCACTAGTTTATTTTGAAAAGGCTCAGCTGGCAAGTAAGCCTTTAGGGAAACTCTAAAATTTTCCTTCTTTTGCACAACTGTATTGCACTGGGATTTTTAGCACCACCATTATCCCATGTCCATATTCCCATGACAAGGAAAGAGGAAGCTGCTCACCTGGATTAATGCTGAAGGTGCTTTGGAGGGAGCTGCGTCTCATGCAGGTAACAGTGCTGGTGACAGCATGCATGTGGGAAAAAAGCTGCATGGCACACAGGGGGTACTCAGGGCCAGATCCATCACGAGGGACATTATGGTCTTGATAACACTGGATGGAAATAAAATTCATTACAAAACAGCCTTTCCATAACAGCGTTGTGTACTGCATATAAAATTGGACCATATATTTTTACTGTAGATTTCAACGTCTAAGTTGAGAGAAAACAAAACTTCTGCCCCCCTTCCTGAACTGTGCAGCAGTTCCCCTCTTCTACTTATTGAAGAAGTGAAGTACCTGCTTAATAACTTGTGTCTCATTGGCATCTTCAAGGAGAAAAATAGGGAAGTCAAAATCCTCATATGAAAGCCCACTCCCCACAGGATTCCACACAGTCTTATTGCAGTGTGCAAACTGAGGGCCATAATCTTTGGAATAGACACCTGGAAAAAAGAAAAAAAAAAAAAAGAGGCAAATCTGAGCCTGCAAGAGAATAACAGACTGCAGGAGAGGTAGGACCTGCTGAGAAAATATCAGCAGATACAGAATGAGCACCATTATGGGCTGAGGAACCAGCTGACAAAAGCTTGGAGAGATGGAGTTGGTCACTGCATGAGGCAGAGTGGCAGAGACAGAGTGCTGTGCCACACAGAGAGAATGAGAAACATGCATGCTCAAAGCCATCACATGCCAGGAGGCTGGCACGAGCACTCAGTGAGCATTTATCACATGCTGAGAGAGCGGAGGAGGCACACAGAGAAACATTATACTTCAAAAGGCGGAACATACAAACCCACATTTTCTGAGCTCATCATGGTGCTGGAAGTACCCCTAAGGCATCCATAATGTGCCAATCATTTTAACACCTAGATACTGTGCAAACAGCATGAAGGCTGAGACATGACAAATGCCAGCACACCAAACTCATCTCAGGACCATACATGGCATCCTTCACAGCAGAAAGCTTTGTGCAAACTACAGAAGGTGTAGCAATTTCTCCCTTCAAAGTGCAATACAGTAAATTTGCTGCATGAAAAGGTAGCGAAATGAAAACCTAACTGAAACCACAGGTGGAATCAGGGAGGCAGAATGTCATTTTAAAAAGTAGCGACCGGCCCCAAGAGGTTAACACACGCTCCACTCAATCTACGCAAACACAAGACGCTTGAATGATCACGTGTGGACAAAGTACAAGTTTCACATGTTAAAGAAAAAGAAGTTACAACAACCCTTGGTCAGGTTTAACAGTTTAGTGACTTAATGCTGTTTTAGCCAGCTTATGTAACAGTCTTCCCCCAAGCTCCTGTTCCAGCCCTTGTTGAAAAACGGCGAGATACCAGCTCAGTCAAACTGCTTTGGAAGAACAGATTGAGCCTGTTACCTTAAACACCATTTTGACATTAAAGTGTAGCTGCAATTTCAGCTATCCTTTGCACTTCTTTCTTTGACCATACAATGTAAAGGCACCACTTCTCTTTCAACAAGGATAAAGACTTAACGTTTCCTTACCAAACCCATCATTGGGGCACTTCAAACCAGGAGAGAATCCCTGGGGAGGGCTAGGCTTGGCAACAGCCACAGCAAGGCCCGACACTCGTGAGGTTCCCTTCAGCTGCAGCATTACCCTCCTGGAGCAGAGAAAATACAAGTAAAATATTGAATTCATTAATGAAGAGTTACAATCCAAGACATGCTGATGCTGACTGATTACAGTCAAGCGTGTGATGATGCTTTTGATCAAAATAACCAACACGTCCATTTTTCTTTATCTTCTCAGAACTTGTGTAAGATTATGCATACAGCAACAAGCAGAGAACTTCAGCCACTTATTTCCTGCTCTGCCCAGGAAGAGATATGACCAATCTTAATTGCATTGTTTAATGAACTTTAGTAACTGCTACAGTGATGAACATGGCATGAGAATTTACACAGAGCAGAGCTCTTCTAACATAAAAGCAGCCCATTTAAGAAGAAATAAATTCAGGCACTAAAACACAGTAAACCCACAAATGTTTCAACCTCATATACTTCAGTGCAGTCAGGGCTTATTCTGCCATCTGCCACTTGAAAAATTACATTGGTCTTTTGGGCTCCAGTCACCCTGAAAGATAAAAACTGATGATGACTGACCTGTTGAAGAGGTTTCCATCTAGCAGTATCATGTAGGGTGGGTGTGGGCCATCAGTAAGCACCCAGTTCAGGTCCTCCTCCTTCTCAACCACATGGATCACCCCCGTATCTCCGCTGATAGAGGCTGTGGAAAGACAGCGTGCCCTTCATGTTTCACAGCGACCCACTTCCTTCATGCCCCCAAACCACCCCAGAATGGCAAAGCAGTATATTACTAAGGGCTTTAGGGAAGAACAGCTAACGGGATTAGATGGCTGGAGGAAGCAATTTGGTGAAGTGGCACCATTTAGCTAGAGCAGAACAGAAAAAGGAACAGTGGCTTTTAGGAGGGAAAGAAAAAAGCTGAACAGCATAGATTAAGAAATAAGCACTCATGCTTTGAAAGCATCTTTTGTTCAAGCATGTCAAAGCACTTAAGGACCATCAGCTAACTAAGCACCATGAGTCTCCTGTGACTGAAGGGAACAAGGGAAGAGAGCAGGAAACTGAGGCCCTGACACAGAAAGGCACTCGGAGGAGACAGGACCTGCCTCCAGGACCAGAGTCACAGAAGCAGTTTAGTGCTGCCCCTCAACAAAGGGTAAAGATTGCAAATTCAGAAACTGAGAACTCAAAGCACGAGGCCCAGAGGGGAACAAGGTGCAAAAGATTGTGCAGCAAAGGGGACTAGCAATAAAGCAGATCCACCGCTTGTCATTTCACCCCATTCCACAGAAAATGGATGACACAGAAAGCACCTTCATAAGAAGCTACTGATAAAAACAAGCACTTTGTCAACCCCCACAGTAGTAACTGCTGTCATTGTTGGAAACTGCCTGTGACCGGGAAGGCAGGATTGTGTACGGCTGTCTGCCCTAACACTAGGCTCACACAGAGGGCGGAAGAAGAGGCAGAGAACCTTGTATCCTCAGTTATCTGACAGACCAAGCACAGCTGTGCTGCCCTGTAGCGGCAGCTGACAACCTCTGCTGCAGGGAGTGGCTCACTATGGAAGCAAAACTGAATTGGAAATGAGCAAAAACGCTGACTCACACTAACTTCAGCCAGGAATACTGCCTGAATGGCATTCCCTTATCCACCTTTTAATTTTAAGTCATGCAGCCCTACCCTCCCCATTTCAATATGACAGAAAAACCTCACAGAGTTAACAAGCACTGCACAAGCAGCTCAGCCAAACCCTCAGCTTCCTTCAGATGCCACCTTCTCACTTCTTCACCTCCTGATCCCTTTCTCTCGTACCTCGTTAACTCTAATGCATTCTGCAGCGCTCACAGCTTTGCCTTGTACCCCTAGAAGCTGTGGCTTGGTTTTGTCCTGGGTCTGCACTGACTGCATAAGCTCAAAATGCATCTCTCTGCCTTACCAAGGATTTTTGAGGTCGGCAGGAACACAGTCTCTCTAAGGTCTCTACCCCTCAGTTTAGGAGAAACAGGTCAGCATATTCAGCCTTACCAGGTGGAAAAGAGGGCAAACAGCGCTGAGAACAAGGGCAATACTGATCTAGGCAAGTCCAACAGGAGAGCTGCATTACACCCCATCACCCACGGCAAGGCCATCCCCTGGAGCAGCTCTGGGGCCCCACAGCTGTACTCACACTGGCAGCCGATCTGGTGGGTGGCATTCAGGAGGCGAACGCACGGTGCCGTTTTGTTCAGGGGGATATAGATCTTCCTCTCAACAGAGTTCCCCTGGCAGGAGCCTGGGGAGAAGACACAGCCCCACCTCAGTGGGAGCCAAACCAGGGGCTCCCCACACGTTAAAAGGCTCTCCCCAACCCAGGAGGGAAAGACGAGCCCTTCCCCAACATAAAGGGGGCCAGGCGAAGGCTCCCAGTGCCGCCATCTCAAAGGGGCCA
>NW_010531734.1:0-3687 GCF_000687285.1 Phaethon lepturus | reverse complement strand
GACGGCACCGCGGCGGCACAGAGCGCCGCCGCCCAGAACCACCACCGAGCTGTTCGGGCGGATAGAGCGCCACACGGAGCTAGTGCCGGTTGAGGGCCAACACGCTCAGGCGCACAGCACGGCCATAGAGACACGGGGAGAGCGCGGCGACGCCGCCGGTCCTCCAGGGCTACGGAGAGCGTGAGGGCCGCACCGCCATTTTCCCCAGGCACCCCTAGCCCCGCCGCGAGGCTTGGGGCCGCGTCACCGGGGCAAAATACACGGTGTGCGTAGAAATACAGAACTGGAGGGAGGTGGGGGGCTTGTAAGGTGAGGACCTTGTTATAGCAGGCTCTGCTTTCTACAGTGACTGTTACAACAGTGATCTGAACTCTTAAAATGTTCAGAGTTTTCCCTCCCTTCCATACTATAGGAAGATCCCTCCGGAATTTTACTTCTCTGACAAAACAAAGCTAATTTTCAGCTTAAAGTTCTCTGCACTGAGTCTGTATTCTGTTATTCTTGTGCTCAGTTACTCTCTTTGTCAAGATTTCCCACTCAAGATGTTTAGGCTGTTTGGAGAGAGAAGCCCAACCACCTCTTGGCCTGAATAAGCGATACTGGTTCTGTCTGTCCCCATGAGACAAGTTCTTCATTCCCTTAATTTGGTAATCAGCTCTGTCCCCCTCGCACACAACGGACTAGAACCGTGTTCTAGCCAAGGGTTTGCTCCAGCCTTGGCATCAGTATTCCCCCACCAGTGGTGTAACACCACAACTTGACAGGCTCCACGGCTGCATCTCATTGTCACCGTGAATTATCATCCCCCTTTCAGTCACACCCAGACAATTTCATTAAGAGTTCCTAACATTTCTCCGGCTTCAGGAACTTTCCACTCTGCTCAGACTGCTCCATTCCTCAGTTCTGCATCTTTTCAAACCAAAACCCCCCAGCCCATCAGCTGCGATACATCTCTTTCTTTTTTTTTTTCCCTCCGAATTGACAATATTTCCCAGAAAAACTCAATAGCAAATTTTGACTTAATCAGAAAGAAACTTTGCAGCTGCCAACAGAAACGCTCCTCCCCTTACACATAATCCAGTGGGACTAATATATCTTCTTGCTACCCATGACACACTCCAAGCCTGTTTATTTTTAACAGTCTCTGCGCAGAGGTCCTTACACAATAGCTAATGTCACTTGCATTCATCAAAAGTGCTATATTTGGTGGTGACATCACATAGCCAGCATCTGGCAGGAACCTCCGACACAGGTGATACTTCCAAGCCAGGTGTGAATAGTTATGGCAGAGGACACACACACAAGGTGAACATCAGTAGTAAACAGGACACAGGCACCTACTGCCAGCAGTAGGTGTGAAATAATTGCAAGAGGAAACACATTTCTATGGCAGAAACACTATTTCTTCAGGTCACAGGGAAAAGAAACCAAAAGATGCACCTTTTCCTCCGTTAGTTTTAATTTTATAAGTAGGAGACAGTATTGATGTATGCGATCTAGACCAGTTTTACACAGCCTAACCCTTTAAAGTAACAGTTAGGGCAGGATTGCATGACACCAGGCACTGCTGTCATTAGCAGATGAAACCTTCAGTTAACCCAGATGTTTCCGTATTTTGTTTTAACATCCCTGAATGTCGCCTAGAACAGGACATTGCTATACTACAGCACTCTCCACTTGGCACAATTTCAAGACTCACTCATTGAACTCAGCAAGAAACTTTCTACCAATTAACTGGAGCTTTAGATGAGTTGACAAAGTTTTAGAGCTCCTGAGAAAAAAATCATCTCTACGTTGACTGGTAGGCACAATCAAATCAGGAGAGGAAAACCAGGCCTGGGTGCTGGTGGGGCTTTTACTGCCAGGTAGGTGAGTAGCATATTCTTTTGATATTTTACTTCTTTCAGAATCTCATTTTTAACAGTAAATTCTTCAGAATGTCAAGCTGATTTAGTTTTATTCTTTTGAGACTATGGCCATGAGCTTTGTTTTCCTTTCACATTCATCTCAGGCTGCAATCCCTCTGCCTGTGAAAGACCAGGGTAGGAAGGAGGTTTGGGCAGAAGGGCTCCACTTTTATTGTAGCCTTTGTGCAGAATGGATGGGTCAAGGGTAGTAAACTACTGAGGAGTGCAGGAGTTAAATACGGGAAGAAAAAGGAATTTGGAAAAGGTTACCAGTCATTATCTGGAGAAGCCCTAAGTAAGGAAAGGCTGTTACAAATAACGAAGGCCAGAGAGTGACTGAACAAGAAGTCGTTCCAGCATAAAAGTAGCAAAAGGAGCGTTTTACGGCAGGGACGTGTTATTAATTTCCCCATTCCTGACCACCAGAGGGAACTCTTGCAACAAAATTCACACCTGCTTGTGGCAGAGGAAACCAAACCTGATGAAAACCTCCACAATCACAAAACTCCTGTAGTTTTGTGGTTCCGATGAAAAGAGGGGGACATGGGGTACAAGGGTGGGGACTAAGAAAGGAGGAAAAAAGCAGCACTGCGTGGGCCCTCAGTCAAAAGGAGACTTTCTTACAGTGGTCTGACAGGAGTCAGAAAAATGGTGAATTTTGCCATTGTAAGAAAGTCCCAATTTGTTTGTTTGAAGTCTGTGAACGACTAAACAGAATGGACATCTTTTCTTGCTGCTGTGATTTAACTCTCCTAGTGTCTTGGGCTCTCAACAAGGATCTGCAGCTTTTCAAACCTGTGAAAAACCTGGGCATGGAAGTGTGCCATTTCTGCAACTGGCTAGCGAACACCACACGTCACCAGGGGAACTGGGACTCTAGCTTCCAAATAGATTATGACTGGCTCCTACCTACAGTCCATCTGGAGAGCGAACAGGATCAGCAGAGGAAGGATGTTCATTTGTTAAACCATCGGATAAGCTGAAATCAAGCACCTGGTGTTTTCTTATTCATTTGGTGAACCTTATACTCCCACCTGTAACACAGAATATTTTCTCACTGGGATATTATGAAGGTTAATACAACCTTAGTTACCTGACACAATGCCAAAGTCCCATCCATGAGACAACTACAGGGCTCCAAAGCACCCTACAAAAAAGCAGAGATGCTGTCAGGCCGGCAGGAACACAGCACCCTCACAGTTAAGGACAGCTGTGCTCTAACATTATGTTTATGCAAGTGCTGCCACATGGAGACCACACAGTTGAAAAAGCACATTCCTTTCTGGAAAAAGCTCACAGAATTGAGCAGAGCTGGAACAGAATTCAACACACATTTATAGACATTACTCTGGAATTTTAGACTGTTCTCCAAGATGTTTTAAAGTGGCAAATATTGCTCCATTCTTACAGATAGCATTCTTGATTTGTGCATGCGTGTGCGCGCGCACACACACACGTTCCTTGGTGGCACCAGTGAAACTTAAGCTCTTCCCTGTTTGCAGGCGCCTACAGTAACACACTCAGTGAACTGCCCCGTCTAAAAATAAACGTTTTGTTTTTGCAGGGCTATTTTTAACCCAGAATAGCTCATTGGCCCAATTCAGCATGCAGTCCCATGAAAACAGCTGTGCCGGCACAACCGTGGGGTGCGAATGTGCAGCTGGCAGGGAAGATGAGGGCAGGAACTGCTGGTACAGCTCTGGAGGAAAATGCACAGCGAGCTGCGCCCTTAACGTGCACAGAAGCCTGGCTGCACACAAGCTACCACAGCGAGCTGCAT
>NW_010531733.1:0-1806 GCF_000687285.1 Phaethon lepturus | reverse complement strand
ACCCAAACCATTCTATGATTCTATGATCAGTCCTGGAACTCAGATGGGAAGCTGGATAACCATCGCCTACAGTCACGTCTGTAAACCAACAGAACAGAGCAGCTCCCGTGAAATATTTTGCAATATGTCCTCAGATCTGAACAGCAGTGAATGCAATTCAAACACAGGATTGCTCCATGGCCCTCATCTTTCCCTTCCACTCAGGAGCATCGTGCAGACAGTTACTGGGTGCCTGGACTATGCTGTTCCAAAACAAACACACACAGACTTGTTGCGTGAAAGGACTCTCAGGAGCTCACACCAGCTCTAAACTCAACTCCAACAAGCCTGCTGGCTTTGCAGCAGGCACCAAAGCAGCACAGGGCTGGAGCAGCTGGCAAAGACAGCTTTGCAAGACAGAGCACCCTGGGGCACATCACTGAGTCCGACCCATTCCCTCTCTGCTCTTCTGTATGTCTGAGCATCAGGCAAGTAAATATTAAATTTCATGTGAACAGAATATTGAAACCTAAAAGCTCATTCAATTGACATACCTGTGGTATTGCCCTGAGGCTCACAGACAAGATCGAGCCGAGAATTTGGGTACCTGTCGCCTATAGGCACAGCTGTAATCAAGCACATTTCCATTACATGTTGTGATCTACTTCTTTCCCAGTGACCTGCAGTGACTGGAAGGGAGTCAGGTAATGACATGGGACCGAGACGTGGGTGGAGATTTCCAAAGCTACAGAGGGGCCTGGGTGACCTGTTGGCTGTCACCTGGAAGCTCTCAAAATACCATTTCCAGGCCACGTGCAACACCCCTCAAGGACTGGACAGACAAACATACAGCCCCTGGGGGATCTGTTACTGGGAGATCTCCACTGTACACAAAGGAAGCCCACATGAAAGCACCGGAGAAAAAAAAGATCATTCACATGTCTCGTGGAGAAGAGCCTGCTGGCCAGTGAGAGAGGCTGCACCACTGCTACCATCTGTTCCCCAGGGCTGTGGATTGTGTGTTGGGGACCTGGGTTCATCCAAGGAGAACACTGCAGGGCTAGAGCAGAAATGCTTGTTTTTCCTAACAGACATCTGCCGAGACTGAAAGCTGGGACCCAGCTGGGAGCGGCAGAGACACGCCCCTGAGCACGGCTGTAAGCAGCCCAGGGAAGAAGCGTTCCCATTCTTGAAGGTATGGGAAGAATGGAGCTGAGGGTATTGTTTAGTCTCTGTGAGCAGTTAACTATGCAAAACCTTGAAATAAGGAACAAGATAAGCACAAAAGGAACACAATACTTTGAGTGAACTATCCTAATTAACATACAATTAACATATAATTGGAATATTAGAAACCTGCCCTCGGGTGGGGAAAGCCCCCTACTCACAAAAGCCCCTTCCTCACTGCGCATGCGCAGTAAAAAAGGACGCTGTGACTTTAAGTGGAGACGAGGATTGCGAGAACCAATGGGAACAAGGGTAACTGAGCCAACTTGCAGAAATACTGATTACTGTTGCTCGAAATGTATAAACATTTTCCGTGTGTTAATCGAGGTGTGCTGGCTTTGTGGACCTACCACCTAGCACCCAACACTGTGCAGATTTGGAATAAAAGCAAATATCTTGATTCTGCACACCAGGGGAAGAACCTATATTTGGAAAAACACCATGGGCTATTGCCTGACCCCTACGGGGCCGCTCCAGCTCTGGCCCCGACGCGCTTTTTGGGGGGAGGCTTGCCCCGGGGCAGCGTGGCACAGGGCCGAGTCCTAGGGACAGTTTCTCATCCTGCAGTACCGTTCCGGCCCCACCATTCGCCCAGAAAAC
>NW_010531732.1:8575-10258 GCF_000687285.1 Phaethon lepturus | reverse complement strand
AAGGCTTCCTCCCGCAACGGTCATCCGGGGAGCTGCGATCGCGCCGCGGGCTGCGCGGGGCTGGGTGCCGCAGCGCCCGCAGGGAGAAGCCCGCTTAGCCCCGAGGAGCTTGGGCCTGTTCGGTGCTTCGTTGCTGTACGAGGCGTTAACTCCTTGCAGTCAGCCGGGGCGAGGTGACGGTGCCGCCTGCGCTCTCGAGCTCCTGTAAAAGTGAGCCGTGAGAAGCCACGTTTGCCCCCACAAACGTACTGTAATTTTGTGTTATGTTTTGCTTGTTGGGGAAGGAAAAGGGAAAAATTTCCACTTCCCGCTCAGCGTTCCATCTGTAATGGGAAAAGCATTGTGTCTCCCCGTGCGTCGCCCGAGCAGGGCTTTCTCTGGCTGCAGCGCAGCGATGCTCGGCAAGGCTCGTGGTGGCGATGGCACCGGCGGTTCCGCCATCCCCACCGCGGGGTGAGGGACTGAGAAAAATGCCAGAAACCACTCGCATGTCGTACAACGTGTTGCAGGCCAGATGATTCGAACGTCTGGAGATTTCCCACTTCTTAAGTTTTCATCAGGTTTGTTCTCTCTACATAATTTCGCACAAGCTTGCCAGGGAAGCGCGTTTTGCGGTGCGGGCTGCTCTGTCGGCGCGAGGGCGGCGGGGCGCGCATCGGGGCAGGCAGGGAAAGGCATTTTTTTCTGCAGTCCGTGTTGCACGGCAGTACTCCTAGAAGAATTGTTGCTGCACTACGCTGCATATATTTGTGTTGGAACATACTGTGGTGTAATAGCTGGTTTGAAATGTATCCAGTTCTGCTGAATATATTATCGTGAAAGTCAGGCAAACGCACTAGGAGAATGTGAGCTCCTGTCAAACCAGGGAGCAGAAACACTGCAGAAACTGTGAAACTGAGAAGGGAGTTGGTACCGACTGCTGCTCTCCTGTTCTTGTGCGGGGATGTTTGCAGGGGCCAATGCTGGCAAAACTCTGATCAGAGCCATGCGTGGGGCCTGAGTGTCTAAATGGATCCTAAGGCTGCTTCGCTCCCGCCTGCGAAGCGGCCGGCATCGCCTGCCATCATGCAATCATGCTCCTCGCAGCCAGTGGCCGGCGCGGGAGCCAAGCGCCCGGGCTGGGGCCCGGCACGTTCCTGCTGTCGGCTGGTCTCTGCCGCCAGAGCTGGCAGGAGCAGGCAGGAGGTTTTGTCCTCGGTGTCCCCTGGCTGGCAGGGGACAGGAGCCAGCTCTTCCTTCACCTGGGTGGTATTTTCACCCCCAGTTTCTTCTACTGCCCCTTTCCAGCTGGGGCAGACCTGGGGGTGAGAGGAGGGCTGTGCCGGAGCTGGGGGGGCTGGCTCAAGGCCCTTAATAACTCAGCGATGACTTGAGAAGTTTGCCGGGCTCTCCTGCCTGGAGCTGGCTTAACCAAGGCTGATGGAGACCCCCTTGTCATTTTCTCATTTGAAGGGAGAAATCTTGTTTTATTTTTAATCGGTTCTGGCACAATTTGCCTGGTCTAGTGTCACGCCCCTGGCAGGAACCCAGCTGGGTCTCGGCACCGGCCGCGGCCCCCAGCTGCTGTCGTGTGGGGATATGGGCCCCTCGGAGGTCTGGTTGCTTTTGCCCAGGAGGGGACAGAGGGACCATCGGGTGGTGTTGGGTGGTGGGAGGTGGTTCGGCCACCCTGGCTTTGCTGCC
>NW_010531732.1:8324-8548 GCF_000687285.1 Phaethon lepturus | reverse complement strand
TGCTGCCGATGCTGGGGTGGCCGCGTCTGCCCAGCTCTCGCACCGAGCCCTGCGCAGCAGGACCCTCACTGGGCGCCTCCCCAGCAGGGACTCCTTTGATCAGCCACTTGTTTTGAAGTGATCTTGGTTTTGAACCTGGAGATGGGCTGGTACCCGCTCCGAGAGAGCAGGCTGTGCGCTTCCCAGCACCCACGCCGGCAGTCACCCAAGGCAGCAGGATCTTG
>NW_010531732.1:6512-8216 GCF_000687285.1 Phaethon lepturus | reverse complement strand
TGGGCGCGCGGAGCGCGTGTGTCCCTGGCTGCTCGTCAGCCTTACGCAGCAGCAGGCGAATTTGTACAATTGTAGCACGTCGTATGGGCTGAAAAGGGCAACAGGGAGCAAATGAGTAAGTAAGACTGGTTTAAATTATTATCTTTATCGCACCACGTGTTCGTCCCTTGACAGGAGAAGCTGTTTTGGCCAGTTAGCTCTGTCAAGTGTTCCCTTTTCTATGCTGCAATATAATCTTTTGAACTAGACTGAGTAGAAATGCATATTTGTGTCAGACAGCCTTTGCATGGATTTTTTTTTTAAGATTATTTCCTACCTCTGCAGAAAGAGGATGAAAAAAGTCCTCTATCTTTAGGATTGGTGGGAGAAGCCATTTGCAACTGATGGGTGTAAATTATGCCTGCTTAGTCAGACAACAAAATTAGAGACTGCAGAATTAGACTCTGCTTGCAATTATCTTTACATGGAACCAGTTGACAAAAAAATTTGGTATGCTCCTTGGCTTTCTGATAAATTCTCATGTGATTTATTCTTGACCTGTCAGCTTCAGCGTGTGTTCCACTGTATGAAACCCAGGAAGGGTATCTCCTTTTTTCTCCTGTACAAGCATACCAACTGGCTGAGCAGAAGGTTGGTCACCTGCCAACCTGTGAGTGCACAGGGCACTTTACTACCCACATGTCTAATTACCCATGCAAAGATTTGGAATGAGTAGTTAATACCTTTTTTTTTCCCTCTAAACATGCAAAGGGCAAGAAAAGAGCACGTTATTTTGAATGCCTGTTAAAATCTGACTTCAGTGGAATTATGCTGGGAATTAATTTGGCCAGCTGCAGCCAGTCTTTTTTCCCAATCCCCTGGCAAAGTCAGGCCTGTTGCCAATTCACGGCAAATTTCTCGGTTGTTCCAGCACGTTCAGAGAAAGTTTAAATGTTGGGTGGGGAAGCTGTGGCCGGATCTGACCGTACCTATTCAGAATAAAATAAGCCATGATTAGCCATGGCTTGCCAGTGGAAGAGCTGCGGTACCGGGATAAGGAGGCTTCTGCCTCAGGAAGGCCATGGTATGTCCGGGAGAAAACAGCTTCCCATAGCGGTGAGCGCTGGCCATGGGCAAGATGCTACGAACGGCCGAGGCGTGTGAAATGCCTGTAGGGGGAAAACGTCCTGGCCCCGAGCCGCTGCGTGGCCTCGCCTTTGGGAAGGGGCGTATGGGCAGGGAGGACGAGCCGCGTCGTGCTCGGAGGAGACCGGGGCGCCTGGGCCGATCCTCGTATTTATCTGGCACTCGCGCGTCTGAACTCCGCGGCGTCCCTTGCCCCCACCTCCCCCCAACACTTCCACACAATTTCAGCTTAAAACGCCGGGCTCCGTAACGTTTGCGGGGACGCACCTTCCCCGCTATCGTGCCTGGCTAATGAATTGGCAATTCGTGAGCCCACGCGTGGTCCTGACCGTGTCCTGCCTCTTGCGGCCGCGGGGAGCGCCGGGGCTGGCAGCGGCACTGGGGTCAGCGCAGCAGCTGAGAAACTACTGGCAAATATTCCTGCCTGGTCTTTCAAAGCTTCTGCGTGCAACCAGGTTGTGTTCCAGTGAAAACCAGGCTGCCTGTCTCCAAACGTGACTGCGCGGGTACGGGCGACTGGAGCGGGGAAACCTCTCCATCGGCTGGGGCCGGGCGGCACTGCCCTCCGGCCTTGGTGGG
>NW_010531732.1:6249-6497 GCF_000687285.1 Phaethon lepturus | reverse complement strand
CTGCGTAGTACAGGCTGCCGGTGCCCTTACTTTGAGCTGATGTGAGACTCCCTTTAAAACCCGTGCTAAACCAGATCGTTGTGCCGGTTCAATACTTGTTATCTGTGGCTGTCGGTGCCTGGGCACAAGGTTAATTTTGGTGCTTTTCAGCTTAGCAAGCAATGAACAGCTTCGTGTTTTATCCTGCCGGACGGGGATTGTGCAGCGTGCCGTATGTATGGATTGAAAGGGGAGGGTCGGAGGGTTCC
>NW_010531732.1:4164-6160 GCF_000687285.1 Phaethon lepturus | reverse complement strand
CTGCGTAGTACAGGCTGCCGGTGCCCTTACTTTGAGCTGATGTGAGACTCCCTTTAAAACCCGTGCTAAACCAGATCGTTGTGCCGGTTCAATACTTGTTATCTGTGGCTGTCGGTGCCTGGGCACAAGGTTAATTTTGGTGCTTTTCAGCTTAGCAAGCAATGAACAGCTTCGTGTTTTATCCTGCCGGACGGGGATTGTGCAGCGTGCCGTATGTATGGATTGAAAGGGGAGCGTGGGAGGCTTCCCACGTACGCTGTGGCCCTATTCATGGGAAGAGAGAGATGCTGCTTTATGTTATCTTTTTAAAATCTGATGTTTGTTTGGTATTTTAAAGGTGTTAAGAAAACAGAGAAAATTAATTTCAAAAGATGGAACACCAATTGCTTTTTGGAATGTAACTTGTGAGATGCTCTCTGGTTTTCCCCGTTCCTCCACGTTGCCCCAGTGGCTGCGGTGACGGACATGCGGCCAGGGCCGGCTGAGCCGGTGCCCGGCTGACGCTGCCGGGACACCACCGTCCCCCCCAGCAGCGTCGGTGCCACTGAGCAGCTCCAGCAACTCTGACCCCACTTTGGAGGGGTCGAAAGCTGATGAGTCTCAGGCTGTGCTGAGTGTGCCTCTTTTCTTTCCTGTAAACCATTTTCAGAGACCTCCTTTGGCGGTGCAGCAAATGCAGGGCTCAGGACTCACCCCGGGTTTCCAGGTAACTCAGTTCTGTTTGCGCTGTACGCGGGAGGGAGATTCGGGTGGGAAGAAAAGCAGCAAGAGACCCGGAACCGGGTGGTCATCCACCACCGGCACGGGCTGCTCTTGCTTTAGTCCTGCAGCACAAACCAACCACGGGGCGCGTGACTCTCCAAATTCGTTACTGTTTTATCCCCAAGTCTGTCTTGCACCTGGAAAAAATAGAAAATTAATCTCCTTTATTTAGCAGTAATTCTTATGTGTGTCCCATCTGGCGCAGCAGGGAGGGACCAGCCCGCGGCATCTTGTGGGCGACCGCTTGCCGGTTTGGTTTCTACTCCCAGTTCAGGCGACAGGGCTCCGAGTGCTGATGGGGACCGAGGGAGTTACGAACCCACCTGTGAATTTTTGGTTGACTTCCCGCTGCGGCTGCCCAGTCCCTTGCCCTGATGCCCAGCTGTGGCTGAGGAGGTGCCTTGTACAGGACTTAGAGCCACGAGAAGAAAATAACTACGCTTGAATCTGAAATACCTCGTTTAAATTTCATCGCTGCTATTTCTACATGTCATTTCTGTTTGGTGATGAGGCAGAAGAATAATATTTTTAAGCAGGTCTTATTACAAGTAAAGCAGAGCTAATGTGGCTTTATTTTAGACGGTGTATGCAGAGTCTTCGCTAGATTGTATCTGTGCTCTGTGAGGCCTTCCACTTCATGGCAGGAACGTGACTTGCATGTTGAAACCTGATGTGAAGAAACCCCAGGAAAAAATAACGAGCCTCTCTTTAGAGTTTATTTCCATAATTTTTATGGGAAGCTTTTGCTTTTTTCAAACATGAAGGGGGGGAAAAACAGAACTGTGTCCAGTAAACATTAGCTATGTAAAGCATTTGTATATAGAGAAGTATTTTGTGTTGGCTTTTTAAAAAATATAAAAGCAAAAAGTGAGTAAGTTTGCATAACTGTATTTTTGTTCTTTAAGCATTCGCTGCGGGAAGGGTCAGCAAGGTCTTGCTAAAATTATGCATTCTGTGCAATTTTAATTTGGTCAAAATCCTTCTTTTTTTATCCCTGAGGCACTTCCGTGCGCGTAAGACTCCGGCTGTGGGGACACGCGCTTTGTCCCGGGGCGCGGGGCGGCTGGCTGCGTGGCTGCTTCTCGTCGATGCAGGCTGAAATCGCGTGAAAGTGATGCCGGGCAGTCCGGCGCCTTCCTGGTCTGACGGCAAGCGAACACAGCGCTCTCCCGAAAGCAGTCGTGGTTCCCGGCTGGTGCCGTCACGTTTCGCCGAGACGCAGCCTGGAAGCGGG
>NW_010531732.1:3794-4133 GCF_000687285.1 Phaethon lepturus | reverse complement strand
CGGGCGAGCGCCAAGCGTTCGGCTCTGCGCCCCGCGCCCGCTGGGCTCGGGCGCTCGCTGCGGCAGGATGTGGCCCTGGAGAGGTGCGGTTACAAACCCTCGTGCTAACAGTTTAAAGATAGAGTAAGGAGTAGTTTGACTAAAGACACCCATTTATGAATTAGGAGAAAAAAAAAAAAAGAAAAAACCCACGGAGTAGATTCAAGTCTTGCAGAACTGACTAATAAATCAAGCGCTGGTGAAGCGTGGCAGCCGTGTCTGCCCCTCGGAAGTGGCTAAGGACAAGCTTAATAGCGCTTTACAACTCGGAGGCTAAACGAAGAGCGGGCAAAACGAGCG
>NW_010531732.1:0-3754 GCF_000687285.1 Phaethon lepturus | reverse complement strand
TGAGCCCTGGCTGGTGGGAGAAATGACCCCGGGGACGCCCGCGCCCCCCTCGGCCATACCTGCTGGGAGGGGAGCGGCCCGTAAAACAGGTACGAGTTCGGGCTGGGACCTCCTGGGGGAAGGAGAGGAATGCTGTGGGCGTTCAGGATTACAGGGAAAAGCTTGGAGCTTTGCTTGTACGTGGTCGCTCGTTATTTGTACCGCAGTAATGAGCAGCGATGCTATGGCACCATCACCGACCAGCGCTTGAGCTGCCAGAGGAGTTTATAGCCCCCCGCAAGCAAATAAGATGGTGGATATGTAATTTTCCCATAAAACTTCAGTTTGTAAACTTGGACTGAGGACTTTTGAGGCATAGACTGCCTTTTAGTGCTGGGCTTTCAAGACATGGACGAAGGGAAGTTCCCCTCTCTAGGCAAAATCCGAGTGCAATGACAGGTCAGCTGTGGTCTGCAGTGGGGCCAAGCTTGGGAAGCAAATGCTCCTGGGGTTTCTTGGGAAAGGCTTGCTCTTTACTGCAACCAGTAAAATAAATGTTTTGGGAATTGTCCTTCTGGAAAAAGCCAAAATGCACCTAGTTGTATTTACTGTGGCTTAGTAGGTAGCTGAAGGTACCTAAGAAGCCACCGGCGCCTTTGGGAGGCGTTCCCTGGAGAGAGAAGCCGCTGTGAAGGTGTGCTGCTTCCAGGACCGAAGGTTCTCATACGTGTTTAGTGAAGTGTCTGTAGGTGCTGCCTGCTTGCTCCCGAACTCGCCTCAAAGCAGAACACGCTGCCATAGTACGGTCCTGGCAGAGGATTGCACTCTGTCCTTCAGGCACAGGGTAACGGTGGGAGCACGTTTCCATCTCCAAAAGAAAAGGCTTTGGCGAACTTGGCCTTCTGTTCACATGCCACGGCAACGCGGCTAGTAGGTGCTTAATAGAACGGGCCGGAGTTTTGATCTGGTCCTTCCTGGGCAACGATCTATATATATGTGTCAGGGAGTCCTTGCAAACACACAGCAGAAGTGGGTTCTGTGATTATGGAAACATCAGATCCTTGGGGTTTTCACTGGTTTGCATTGCTCTGCACTACACCGGTGGGGAAACGGACGTTACAGAACCACGTGCAGCTACCACTAGATAAGAGATGTCAGTCACTTCAGCAACCTATTGCTTTTATTGGGTGTATGCTTTTAACAACTGAGTCTTAGGGGTGGAGAGACTGGGATTAATTGCTGACTCAGGGAGTAAATGGCTCTAGGTGAAGTCAGGGGTGATCAACTTCAGCTAGACAGTCATTTCCCACGAGATGTATGCCAAGGGTACCCCTTGCTATAAATTGCTTTGGATGTTTGAATATAGACCTCTTATAAACTCAAACACTGCACAGGACACTTGTGTCCTTGCACTGCCATCATGCCCTGAGTCACTGTGAATTGTTCAAGGTCATAAGAAGAGCCTGTAGTAATCCGGAACTAAATCCAGTTTGTTTGACTACGATAATTTTGTCTTATTTTATCCAGGCACCCAGTTTGCCTGGTCTTCAGATGCTTTTTCTGGCCTGTCCTGTGTGTCGCTCCCAGGTCCAACACTGTTCTGGTGCATCAGAAGCACCTTGAGCAACACGCAGATGCAAGCCGGTTATTTCTGCAGTGTGCTCTCAGAACCTGCTGAAAGACAAAGAGCAGAGCGCGGGAGCCCGCTGGCAAGCGATGCACTCGGGCCTCTATTAAAAACAGCGGAACAAGCTTAATCTCTGGATGGTGGGGAAGTTTGCATTGTCAGCATTGTTTGATCCAAGTTTTAAAGGCAAGATTGAAATAATCCTTCACCGGGCTTGACGCATTGATCTCTAGAAAAGAGCACTTGTAAATAACCTCCTTGAGAATGTGTCACCCTCTTTCTCCTCCAAACCATATGCCTGCGTGAAAAGGGCAATCCCCAAGGATGCTCCAAAAGCAAGAGGCAGAACAAGGAGAAATGGCTTCAGGGAATATCTCTCTCATTCCTCCTTCTCCCGTCCACCATCAAATGCATGCATCACCTGCTCCAGCTCACAAGCCATTAATAAGGAAAAATACCGACACTCTCATTTCCCCTTTCCCAAAAAGGGTTGACTTGCTTTCCTGAACAGTTCATCTCTGACGTTCAGGAAGGCATTGGGCGGGACAGGTTGCAGCACCCCTGCTCTCCCTCTCCTTGGAGTCATGATTTTCCATGTCCCGCTTCAGTGAGGTGTCCTTCCAAGTAATCTCCTCCTTGTTCATACCGCGTTTCTTGTTGATTTTGTTTCTAGCAGTGTTAAGCTCTGCCTGGAGACAGTCTTAAGGGCCAAGTTCTTTCCCCCTTATTCAGAGCAAGAATTTTTCTTTTTCCACCTGGTAAAACAAGAAGGACAAGGCACAACCTTTGTACTCTTTGCCGATTGTTTGAAATTACAAGCCACCTAAGTAGAGTTCAATCGGCGTTTCCCCTCTAGCAGCAGTCCCGACTGCCACCGCCTCTGGTCTTCCAGATCCCTGTCTCTGTGTGCCCTGAGGAAACCCAGCCTCGCGGGCGGCACGTCCCTCCTTGCGGTGCGTCACACGTCAGCAAGCGGGAACAGGAGGAAGCCATCACCCCGGCTTTCGGCGTGGTGCCGCGGGGTCGGATGTGGTGCTTGGGCGCTGAGATCTGGGTGCGGGTTTACCTTTCCCTTGGTGCTGCCATACGCTTTCTGTCAGCAAGGTCCCTTCAGCCCAGCCTTCGGGGGAAAAGGAATGATCCTCTTCTCTGGGCACTGATAGGACATTTTTAGGAACAATCTTCAACTGAAAGGAAAAGCAGCTAATTTCTTCCTCACCAAATGAGACCTAAAGATCACTTTCAGCATTTGTAAATTGCACTGAAAATGGCAAAGTTTGTCATTTGGAGATTCAAAAATTGTTATTTTTGAATTACCCCGGTAAACTTTGAGATAGTTTGAAATGGCTTGTGGGGGTGTGCGTCCTGTCTGCGCGGCTGTTGTGTAGCTTCCGTTAATGTCTGTAGGAGCTGCTGTCACTAATGGGACCTCTTGTGGGATTTGATCTTGCAAGATGCTGAGCACTTTGGATTTGATCTGCAAGCATCTTTTGACTTCAATAAGTTGATTCATTAGCTTCAAGTTAGGAACATGCTTAAATGATTTGCAGAATTGAACCCAGCCAATGTGATTTTCAAATTAGATATATGTTCATCTTTGTTTTTTCTTGGTTTATTTGATGTTTAACAGGTTTCAAGAGATACCGTGGCAGTTGCTATGACCTACTTCAGAGCAGAGACTGGTGACTCTGGCCAGCGGCTCTGCGCTGATTAAGTGTCTTTCCATTCCACCTGAATGGAACGTTCCTGCGGGGCCGGGGGGAAGTCAGTGTTGTGTAACTGGGGCAAATTCACGGGAAAAGCATCTTTGACGGGCATCTAATTCATGCTCTCCTCTGAACGAGGAGGAGGAGGTTTCCTCTGGTACAGACCGATCCATCTGAGCAGGGACAGAACCAGGGCTGTGCTCAGAGGATTGGCAGTGGTGACACATAGCATTTGATTATGTGTTGTTCCAAAATTAACATATTCTAGCTTTCCAACTGATCTGCAAGGATTATCTGAGGTGAACTGGGGGATGGAGGATGTTGGTGTTGGGGGGAAACAAATCTGATTTTTTTTTGAACAAAGCTGTGTCTATATTTGAAAGTGGAAATGATCCTGATGTATTTTTAGAAGAAAACCTCAGCACAATGTGCGGAGCTCCCG